>NW_009952561.1:512965-530232 GCF_000747805.2 Chaetura pelagica | reverse complement strand
CAGGAATTTTTTTTGCTCCTGAGAAACTGCATAATATGGAAGGATATGGAAATCACTACCCAATTTTTAGTTTTAATTGTGATAGGCTAGAGGACATGATCTACAGCCTCTGGATATCACCTGAAAAAAACAAGCAGCCATCACAGCACAGGGTCCAGCTCCACCAAGATACCACCATAAGTGAGCTGCTATTGGGAAATCAAAGCCCAGGATCAAATATTGGGTATTTTCATCCCTTCTGTCCTTTCTGCACTCACGGAGAGCTGCAGACTGAGTACAAAGAACTAGCCTTTAGGGCATAATTATACAAAGAATATAAAATATTAGGAAAGGGGTTTGCAGGGGTTTTTTTTGTTTGACTATCAAGTGAAGTGAGAGTGAAAGATGTAAATAACTTAACTAATGTATAATCACTATCAAGATGCAGTGCTGGAAGGAAAATTCCTTTCAGAGTGTGTCCCAGCATTATGTCTAATTATGTTTTGAGTCCAATATAGGGTTTTCAATTATTTTTAGAAGGGCAGAGAGACAAGATAGCTTGTAAACATGCAAACCACACCTAACTATGAACATCTGTAGGGATTAATTCTGTCTTCACCCAGTTGAACACTCCAGCTGCAGGCAAACTTCAGTCACTCCTCAAAGTTTTTCCTTCAGAATATTTCACTTAGGTATTTGATCTTGTGTGATACCTTTCATCTAAGATCTTCAAGTGCTTTGCAGGCATTAATTAATTAAGCCTCAAAATGCACCTGGGAATTGAGAAATCCTTTATAATCATTTCACAAAGCAGTTAAACAGTTTGTACAAAGTCACACAAGCTCATTCCAACCCTGGCTCCATGGTCATTAACACTCCATGTATGCTCTGGAGATGAACCCAGTGGTATTATTTTTATTTTGGCATCAGTTGTAACTGATCTTCAAAACACCAAGCACATAACACAGTTTATGTCAGCTCTGTACTTTTTAGGGCAGCTTTATGCCATTTGCAAGATGACTGATGGCACTTGATCCAGCTGTTAGTATTTTGGGAGCAGAGGGAAGTGCCTTCTCTCAGCAACAGGCTCAGAACCAACATGAGCAGCAAATCAAGGGCCTCCTTTCCTTTCTTCTACTGAGCTTTACAATGTGAGGAGTCAGAAATATAGAAACATAGAAATTTCCAGGTGAAGTAGTGCAACATGTTGTACCTGCAAATCTGCCTTTCAAAGGTTTATTTTTG
Organism: Chaetura pelagica; assembly: GCF_000747805.2. Taxonomy (NCBI): domain Eukaryota; kingdom Metazoa; phylum Chordata; class Aves; order Apodiformes; family Apodidae; genus Chaetura; species Chaetura pelagica. The sequence continues at coordinate 529,008 of NW_009952561.1, read as the reverse complement.
CTTTAATCACCAGCACTAAAAGGAGCTAGTGTTTCCCTTTCATCTGGCAGCAAATTAATTACAAAAGCTATATGGTAATATTAATAATGTCTTACTGTAGATAATGGTTTTATTACCTTTGATTCTAATATTATGCACTTGATGACAAAGTCTGAAGATAGACATATAGCCAATAATTTCAGTGTGGTCAATTCCAGTAAAGATTTAAATGGAAATATTTACCTTTTTAATCTGTTCACTCAGTTTAAAGTTCAAAAATATGATCGACCTTGGTTCACGAATAAGAAAATAATGTAAAAGAATCTTGAATATACATTTGTGGGGCCTTTAACTAGCTCTGTGTACCTATTCTTTATAGAAGTATTCCCTGGCCATTTATTTGGCTTCTTTTGTGAGGTGTGTGCGAGTGCTGTGACTTTAGGATAAGGCCCCTTTTTGCTTTTCTGCTTTTCTGATGCAGTTCCTTCATCACCATATTTTGGTGGCTGCCTTCCTCTCCCTCTTCCTTCTGCTCATTTCTTTCTACCTGTGTCCTCTTTCTTCTTCCTTTTCTGAGCTTTTCATCTGCTCTTTTCAACTCAGCAATGACCCAACATGGAGAGAGCTTTTTTCCTCTTCCTTGTTCCCACTGGTTCAAAGGCAGGCAGGCTCCACCACGACTTCCCAGATTCTCCTAAGAAGACAACTCAAACACACTGGAAAGGTTTGTTTCTGAGCACAGAGCAGAATTCAAACTTCTGCCTCTTCACATCTCTGGTAAGCATATTACCTGCCTTGTGACTCAACTCTGTGGTGGGAAAATGGGGTGATCTTATTTCTGTTCCACCTCAAGTGAATTATTTATCAGAAGGAACAGTAACAGAGCCATTCTTGCATGTGTATTCACACAGACACACACCCCACGTGAGTCCTGTCCACGGAGACTTCTTCATACCTTTAATTCTGCTGTATCCTACTCCTCACACATTATCTCTGCACACCTACTCATTTCAAAGCACATCTGATGTTCTTTGAGCTTAATCCCTTTATTCCAGGGGGCTGGAAGGGGTGGAGGTTCTATTAGACTAGAAGAGAAACAGTGAAATGTTCTATTGTTACCTTCTTGTAATGCAACTTTAATGAAGTTTGCTTTTTTATTTTTTTGCACAACAGTGTAATAACAAAGCTGGGCTGTGGACTCTGCAGCTCCTGATCCTACTGTGGGAGCTTCTTCCTTTGATGTAACTGTTGGAAACACCTTGATTTGGCAGTGACAGTTTTAATGTTAAAGCTCTGTAGTGCTCTGTTTGCACATGTCTCATGAAAGTTAGTCATCTTGCAGAGACAAAGGCAAACCACTATATTTAGGGCACTCTAATTACTCATCTGTACACTGGATATGGCCTTGTGAACTAAGCCCCCCCTCTCCTTCTTTTAATTATTATTTTGTTCTTAACAAGATAGAGATGAAATTGAATGCTCCAAATCAAGGATCAAGATGACTGTTTTAGTGTACATTGTGTACCTTGAGCCATGGCTTTAGTAAAACATGATTTTGGGAATGTTTTATCTGCTGCAGTGAGGGAAATAACTGAGTAAATGGTTTCACTTTGCTTAGGGAAGCTTAGGTTCATTTCCTGGGTTTTGGATCACTCTCCTCATCATCACTTCTTAAAGAAGAAGCAGAAAAAAAGGGTATTATGAACAATAATAAAAGTTACCACCTCTCCTCTCAGATTATCTGTGCTACCCACTACTCAGTCTCTCCTGAGCTCAGGTTTCCACACTATGCTGCCACCTTTTCAATCCACACAGATTTTCACTCAAGAACTGAGGCCTCACATCAGTCCCATGGCAGGCACTGTAGAAACATCAGGTGAAAAAATTATCCTTGAGCTGAAGAGCTGGCAAACTAAATATAGGATAAAAGACCCCAGCTGGATGCAGCACATAACTGAGGGTAACAAAAGATCAGAACCAGGCGGCTGTGTTTATAAGCAATAGTCTTAACACACAGGTAATCTAAATTGCAATGCAAGTGTTCTGAAGGTGTTCCAGGAGAGGGAACTCTTGTGTGGGATGCAAAGGTGAGGATGTGAGCTGCAAGTGTATTGGCTCTGCAGACTGCTAGAGAGCTCTCCTCACACAGCAGTGTTATAGGAGGGAAAAGAATATGCAGCCTAAGAAAATGCAGCCAGGTTATGGCATGACAATGGAAAAGAGAGGATAAGGAAGGATGTGAGTTATGGGTGTTTTCTACTGGCCCAACAAATCATACACATTCATGGGATTCCAGTCTCATTTCTAGTGTTCAATCATAACAGTACTGACGTGACTCCTGCTTTGCTAGCTCTGCTCACCTCTTCTCTTTTTTTCACATCCCCTGAAAAAAAAAAAAAAAATCTTCTGTTTCCTTTGATTTTCTCTGTTAATGAATTTGCAATATCTAAGACTTGGCTTCTTGCACACTGGGTAACAGACCCCCACTTTCAGGACAACACTAGGACTGCAGGTGATCTCTGATAATTCATCTGGTCCATTAATCTCAATCATAGCTGGACTGGTTTTACTCTTCCAGCAGTATTCTGGTACAAAGCCCTTCCTCAAAGCTAATCAAGAACTTGGGGTAGAAGACCATGGTTCTTTAAATCTCTGTATAGTATCCCATTGTTCTCCCTTTCCTTCTGACTTGGATCAGTTCAAGGTAAATACAACTACTTCAGCTACTAAAGCCAGATTATTTACTGCTCAATTATCATAAAAGTGTGCCTGGACACCATGGTGATGAATACAATAGAAAGCAGAAAGTATTTTTCCTATTCTATTCCCTCAGCTATTAATCAGGCTGTTCTCTTTCAACACCTGCACCCCAGAAGAAACAAGGTTTTGGGTATCATAAGTATTGTGTGTTTTGCTGTTACACACCATACAAATCTTGACAATCAGTTCTCTGGATCATAATTTTACCATGTATTTAGCACAGAAGAGGTACCAGAAATACTTTAGGAATCATGTCAAAAGAATCCTTGAGAGTCTGAATTATGTATACAGGGCATGTGTCTGTCTGGACTAACATTTGCCAGAAAACAGAAGTTAGAGATGCACTGAAAGGCTTTCATTTTTCTTACCCAACCAACATCAACCCTTTTGTGCACTCCTGGCTTCAGGAATACAACTAGCTAATCCCTGAATTTACTAAAACTTTAGAATCTCATCAATTCTATCCCACCTACTTCTTGCAGACTGAATCTGAAATACAAGAAACGTTATTATCAGGTGAGATTTCATGTGGCTCTTTGGAGAAAGGTGTGCATTGGATTTTGTTACTTAAGCCTGTTGGTTGGAATTGTTATTTCTCTGGAACCTGCAGGTTGCTCTATTAATCCTAATGAAAATATTCAGGGGAAATCACCTGTCTGCCTCTCCTGCGAGATGCCGTATTTGTTTTTCCACCCCTCTATTCGTGTGTGTACTGAAGGCATGGATGAGACACAAATACAATGTTTGACAATATTCTTCCAACCCCACTGTGTCATTTCCAAATAAAATACACCTCAGCTGAAGCAAGACACAAAATCCTGCAGCTTGCTCATTCATTCTAATAAGATTCATTGTCCCTTGTGCTGGAAATCTCACGATTTACTGGTTGTGCCTCGCATGTTTCAGACATGGGCAAGAACACAGCTGGGAAGCTCCAAGCACTACATTTATTTCCCTTTTGACCAGAGGATTTCTGTGTAAGCCCACAGAGGGATTTGCTGTAACATATTTTATGTCCTGGCAAGATAATTTATATAGGAAAATATTCCAAAGGATGCAGTAAACAGCTCAGAACGTGTGAGGCTTAGGTGACCTGAGCAATACCTGTGCACCTGATAAGCCAGAGGAAATCAAATGAGATCAAGGACACGTAGAGACAAATTAAGAACTACGATACTGAGAAAAATATTGAGTTGCCATGGACAGCCATAAAGTCTCAGTGAAGAAATGGCAGTGTCTTCAAACCAGGAACCCTAAAACTGCATCCTCATCTAAGATTGCCAGTGCTAGGGATTATATTTTGTATCTCCAGATACTTCCTGCAAAGGCTTTTCCCCCCTTCTGTGTTTTTAATAAAAATCTGATTCTGTTTTGAGGAAACAGTGTGAAATGTTCTATTTTCATTCTGAAAGGAAACAGAATCTCATGCCCCCAGAAAACCTGGCCCAAGCGTAACACTCCAAGCTCAGAAGAGGAAGACCACACAAAAAATGTATTAGTAAGATCTTCAAAGCACTTATACATTCACATGGCATTTTTTACACCTATTGCAGGATTTCTAGCTGCTTGTGGTTAGCAAACCAAGATAAGCCCTGAATGCTACAGCACAGATTTCAGATGAACTCAAAGCAGAAGAAAAGGACCTGCCTCCCCAGCACACCACCAGCCTTCATCAACCAGATATTTCAACCAAACCCAACCAAGTGACCTAAAGCTTTCAGGTTTTCCAACATTCCCACTTGCAGACACTGGTAAATGAACCAAACCAGGCAGAGCTCAAGATGAGAAATACTGTGATTTATATATTTTTAATAGCCTCTCTAAATTCGTTCCTCATCATGTTTTCTTACTGAATTCTGCTGCCCTGACAACCTGAATGATAGGCAACACACTGCTGTTAAACTCTCTCAAGGAGAGGGAGGGACACAATTTGCTTTTCTTCTTTTCTTGTGAAGTTGTACTATAACAATAACATTCATTCCTTTGTAGCGTAATTAAAATAAACTGCTGTGCTGTGGCATTTAGTCAATTGCAGCAGTCCTTTATTGCCTCATATGCAACAAATCCTCAGAGGTTACAATTTAAAGCACACATGAATTTTGGCTTTCCCACTCTTAGTCAGAAGGAGAAGCTCTGGGTGTAGCAGCACTGATCCATGACCCTCTGTGCTCCCACAGATGAATTACACACACTGGCCATGCGTTACAAATGCTACCTTCAGTGCAATGAAAGCAGAAACCAAATTAATTCAGAGTTACACATGCTGAAAATTTAAAGAAAGATAATGCTTTTGATCTTAAAAGTAGCAGGGCAAATCAAATCAGCTGGTAATGTGTGCTTTCTGTGGGCTGAACTCTGGGATGCAGAACAGCAGTGTCACTCTGCTGCCAGGCCAGGGTGCCACAGAGTGAGAAGAAACCCAACCCATCCATGACATTTGTCCTACTGATAAATATATCATCCCAAAGCACTCATTGCTGGTCCAAATTATATTTCTGCATGGGATACACTGGTGCTGACAACAAGGCAATGAGGCCTTTCTTTGGAAGTGGCAGCAGGACTGAGGTTCTAACGCTAGCTCTAGCATCAGCTTCTCACCTGGCCACAACCTCAAAAACTTCAAGACAGTGTCTGAGATCTTGTGAGTTTTTTTCAAAGCTACCCAAGGATGTTAAGGTCTGTACTACCACGATGAGTTTGAGAAATCCATTTACCTACCTGCCTATTAAACACAAAAAGCACTTTTGAAAGTCTGACCTCCTCTATAAGCCACAATGACTGAAAAGAAGCAGAATTCCTCAGCTTGGCCCCCATGGGAATTATGTGAGAAAATCCATCATTATGCAAGAACTGCTCAAATCCTGCAGTCATAGATGTGTCATTAGTGCTGGATGGAGTCCAAGCATCAAACAGCCCTCAGCAGATTAAGTATGTAGATGATGAATCAGAGCAAGATTCATAATTATTTTATCTGATTAAGGTGCAAAACAACCCCAACTGCATGCTATTAAATTCCTGGGGTGTGGAGAACTTGTGAGCCACAAGCTCAGGGCATAAGAACCCCCCTGTTTGGCAGGGGACAGACAACAGAGCCAGCACTGCACCTCACTCAGCCAAGCCTTCAAATTCCAGCCCCAATTTTTGTGAGGCTGAGGAATGTGAGCCAAGGTTAATCCAGTAAAAGCACCTTTTCTCCTACGAGATCCCACCCTGCCTCTTTAGTGATGTACAGTAACCACAGAGTTTACAGCAATTCTCTCTAGAAAGAACAGAGGACACCCTTGCACATCAATTACAAAAAGCTCATCAGTACCAAAAGAAAAAAAACACAAAAAAACCCCAATCAAACCATAAATTTATAGTGCAATTTTGCCCAAGTTACAACAGTTCACAACTGTGACAAGCCAGGCTGCTTTCCACAAACAAATTTATCACCACTGCTTCCTCTTCTATTGCTTTCAATAGAAAATGCCAAAATAAGTATGATTTAAAAATGCTATCAGCTGACTAGAATGCTCAGTATATTTGGTGTATTACAGTAAAATTGGCCTCTAAGTGTTGTATTAAAAATAAAAAAATAAAAATGAATTAATATGGACCTAAATCTGCCAGTTAATGCTCCACAGTTATGCCTCAATATTTACTGTAAAACAGGAGAAGATTGTGTTTGGATCCCAATTTGCATATTCATAAGGTTGTCGTACAGCCTGAAAGTAGACTTTTTTCCTGCTTTGTTATAACACTTTAAATATTAGGGTGTTTTCTTGTGCACAGTTTACATAAATCCCACTCTGGGCAATAGGGCTTTCACTGGTGCTGAGTTTCTAACTCTGTCGCAGCCTGACCTGTTGATTTAGGGGCAGAGAGTGGCTTGGGTAGAACTACTGTGGTGGAGAACTCAACAGCAAGTCTAGAGGTGGAGGCATATAAGGAGGAGGTAAAGAAGGTAGAAGCAACAGAAGAACCAGGTCCATGCAGAAGCTCCAGACCCCCTGACATCGCATCTGTTTCCCAAAGTAATCTGAATATGCTGATGTTTCTGCCAGGCCCCTCCACAGCATCTGCAGTTTGTGCTGCTAGTGCCTTGCTCAGTGATGGGGAAAGATTTGCATCTAGTCTCTGAATCTCAAATTGTTAACTAGCTAATGCTTCTTGGTGAAAAAGCAAAGCTAAGAGAAGTAGGCAGACACAAAATAACTGAGTAATTCCATACTTTCTGAGAAGTCTCAGAAATAACTGTATTATATTATCAGCTACATCCCTTTTCCATCAGAGTGGTCTTCAATATGCTGCACTTATCCCTTTTTTATTTATTTCTGGAAAGGTTGAAGTTATGGAAATGTAAATACATGAAGCAGAATGTGTCTGGGGGTCAAGACTGTGAAACAACAAACCTTCACTCACTGACATGCCTGTCCCTGGGCTGTATTTGAACAGAAAGCTCTCCAGAGCATGTGCCGGTTTTCACCATTTGCCTGTTCAGTGCACAGTATAATAATCGTAATACTTCATCATATCAAAGGCAATGATTTCCACTTACTAAAAGGAAACCCCAACTCCTTGAAGAACATGACAGCTGGAGAGTACAAAGCAGAGGGGGCTGAGGTTAAGGCAGCAGCTCCTGCCAGGGCTGCTCACAGGATTTGATTAGGTATGTTCAGCACTCATGTCATAGGCTCCTACATCCCAAATTATTCTGTGCTGCTGCAGTAATTTCTTATTTATTTCATGAATAATACATCCATGCTTATTGTGACATCCCAGTATTACACCTTATTTAATCACCTTCTTTCTTAAAACCCCCATACAGCAGCACTGCTGCCAAGGTTACGGGAAAAGAGATTCCTGTTGGCCCTTACTTCCTAACTAGCAGTGTCCTTGTCCCAAAAGGGAGAGATGGGACAAACGTGAGGACAAGAGGGACAGAGACCTCATACAATACCACATCTTTCCAAGAAATAGGACAGCAGACAGCTCTTGCATTTTAGTATCTGTCAACAGTCTGGGCAAATGAGATCTTATGCAACTGGCACGTGATTGTCCAGTGAGACTGATGCTGCAATCCAGCTGCCTCTGCTGCTTTGTCTGTGGGACCTAAGATAACAAGACATCTGGATCATACACACATCACATCTCCATTCTCCAGATCATATTCAAGATCATTCAACAGACAATAGCTTTCCTCCAGTGCAATGAGAAACCAGATGGCTTCAAAAGACCCACTTTGCTTCCAAGGCAGCATATGGAATATTAATTAATAATAGATTAATAGACCTTTCCCCCTTAAAAATTTAATCTGTTTGTTAGCTGAGCTGTTTGTGCCAGGGAAGTGCTACAGAACAATGGTTACATTCAAAGAGCCATGTCTTCTCTTTGGAGATGTCCTTCACAGGCCCTTGAGGAAATCTCATCAGAAGGAGCCCAGAGACAGAAGAAGAATCACTAAGACTGGGTTGGAATTTGTTTGTTGTTGCTTTTAAAAGCAGTGGCCATTTGGAAACTTCAGAAAAGCAGAGTGCAAAGAGGAGGGGTGAATATTTTAAATTAGGAAAAGCTGTTGGCCTCCAACTTAACTGCAAGCAAAAAAGTACAAGGAAGATCAGTTGCCTGAGGAGTGCAGGGTCATGGCAGGCCCACGTGTTGAGGTGCTCCTGCCACCCCCTGAGTGGCCAAAGTCAGCACCAGAGTATGGCCCAGGGGTCCCAGTTCTTGCTCTAAAACTTTGGATATTGAGGAAGAGCAAACAAAGTTGAAGAATTTGAACTGGATTTTTCAGGTCTTATTAAATGGTATTTTTTTCCTCTGCTGGGATTTATAATCCTCTGGTTTTGCAAATTGATGGACGATTGGGTGTGCATTTCCCTCACCCTCTTCCTCTTCCCTGGGATCTCACCCTCTTATTATGACCCTGGAGAAGCAGCTTTAATTCAGTGTCAGCCTCATCTACTGAATTAAACTGGGCCAAGAAAATCCTATTACTGTTGTGAGGGAAAGTGAATAAATGTGTATCTTGACTGATCGCGTATTAATCCCGGTTTCCACTTCGGGCTGGAAAGGAAATGTCTGTTCAGTTGCCTAGCAATATCCCTGAATCTGAGTCTCAGCATTTTGAAAAAAGGGTCAATTGCTAAAAAAGCCCCTAGAACCTCATTTTCATGGTTTTTTCCCCCAAAGATTTGTTTTCTAAATACAAACCAAATAACTACCAGATAAGACATGATGAAATAAGAGAATTGAGAGAGCTCACATTCTATATGCCGAGTGTCTCACTCATCAGATGCACAACTCCCACCAACTAGGATTTTACATAAAATAAAAATGAGAAAACAAGAAGAAAATGTTGCCAAGGAGAAGTAAAGAATAGCCTGTTACTTCATAAAATGTCAGGCACCGGGGTCCACTGGTTCATGTCCATTTTCTACAGCAGACCTGTGCCTCCCTACAACCAGCCAGGGAACTGGCCCAGCTAATCTGGACGCTGGGCCCAACTCCTGGCTTTGTGCTAGATTGCCATGGTGACATTGCACAGATGGCTTCAAGGCAACGGAGTCTTTCCCACAAAAACATTCTCCATCCTGAAAAACTGCCTGCAAAGAGATAACAATTAAAAGGGTTTTTTTCCAATACGCATTTACAATCATTTAAAATTGTTCAGAGAACTTCCCCCAGAGGTGGATTCGACTTTGGCCTGGAGAGCACATCTGGCAAGGGAGCACTGATTGAAAGGTGCCTCGTGGGCAGTTGCTGGGAAGAAGCAATAATTCCATTTTCTGTCTGGAGTGGAGTGTGTGCTGCTAAATGTCAAGTGTTTCCTTTAACAGCTGGAGAGACGAAGCCACAGAAATTCTTGTTTATAACCCTGCAGCCTCTTAGCCTGGATTGGGATGTAATTTTGTTCAGCCATGTCGCTCAGCATATTAATCACATTTTTAGGTTGGTTTATGCTATTTTACAACATCCTATTTTGTGTGGCAAATATGGGAGACTAAACTCTCGAGATCTATTGTTGAAGGTTTTTCCACTTGATTTGTGTCATTCTTCCTGAGAGCTTCTGAGGGATTCACCTACAAACATGATAAATATCAGAATGCACATGAAAGACATTCCATCTCCTTGATTCATGGCTTTTGGAACAACAAGCAGCCCTCTGTGCAGAGACTTCTGCAGCAAGTAATGCCACAAAATCCTTCAGGATACAGGCTATCACCAGCCTCATTGTTATCAAACATTCATCTTTTTTGATCATGGGTTGTACTAGAAACAGGACTGACAGGCTGATGTGCACCTTTCAGATGCAGTCTCTTTCACATCACAATTTTTCCCTTTATCAGTACCTGGATGTAGTCTGAAGATACCTCAGAAATTAAAGGAAAAGTACATAATGAGATTTTATTGCATGCCTTTCTTCCTCATCACTGCCAACACTAATTCTTCTAAGTTTCTGAAGAGACTGGATTCCAAACAGTTCCATAAACTGTAGAGACCTTTAATAGCAGCTGAAAACATCTTCAGATTTGGAAAATCTGGAATGTTTATTTTCCTTACTAATAAAAGATATACTTATCTAGAGTTTATGCATAATGAGGTAGGAGCACACATGCAGACTATTATTAGGAAGACTCTTTGCTCTCAAAGGCACATCCTACTCTTGGCTGGTACAGCTGGACAAGATCCATATGGGAAATAAGGTGCCACTTTAACTCCAAAGACAATTATATACTGAAAGTGCCTCTGTGAGTACTAAGGATCTCACAACTGAAATACCTTCTTAACTCACAAGTTGAACGCAGAAATAAGTAGGTGACATTCCCTACCCTGCCTTACACAGAACAGCTCATCAGATGCTAATCACAGGCTACTATAAAACCCCATGAATTTAACAAGTACACTCACAAACCCATGCCTGCTTTCAGCACTGGGCTGCAGTTTGCCTGCCCATGGCACCAGCACAGTGCCAAGAAAACAACCTCAGCGACCACTTTTTCTCTAAAGATTTCCGATTAGTCAAAGAAAAGCTATGGATTTTTATAAAGGTTTCCCAGTTTTACAGAAGAAAATACCTTACCAGCCCTGCCAATATATCTGACAGTTTAAGTAATTGCAATACTTTGCAGATCTCGATTTCTAATCTGCTTTTTATTGCAGTAAAGATCACATCTGATTATATCTTTGTATATGCTACAGGGTGGTACTTTAAACACTTTTTTTTTTCTCATCACTGACATTTTTCTAAATAACTATTGAATTAGAGTTGCATCTCATCCAAAAGGGACTCCTCAATTATGCCAGGTGCTGCACCTACACCTAGTAAGAGAGACAATCTCCTCCTTGAAGAATTTACAGCCAAAATAAACCAAGTAGATTCACTGCAACTGAATAAATCAGAATCCACATATACTGACACTGCAAATCACAGAACGAACTGGGGAGCTGCAGGGACCCACAGGAGCCTGGAAAATTAAATTGTAAGCTTTAAGAACAAGCCCAAACTTTTTTTTTTTTAGTGTCTTTTGCATGAAATAATCCAATTCCTTTAAATAGATCTCTGGACACTTCTGATACCAGCAATAACTTTGGGTAAAGTACAGTGCTAATTCTAAATGTACACACTTTTTATCAAGCAAGATTGATCCCAAATCGTGCACAATAACCCTTCCACATCTTGGGTTTTATTATGATTAAATGTTTCACACTTGCTCTTCATTTAGCAGATCTCTGCACAAAAAGCAGGCTAACACCAGACATTTAAGCATGGATTGTGCACAGGTTCTGGAACATAGCCAAGAAATTGCTGATTGATCTGTGCTGGAAATGCTTTGTTACATAAACCAGAATGAGGAACTAAATGTTAAATCCTGACACTTACATCACTTTTCTTTCTTCGGTGCCTTCAGACAATCACAAGAAAGACCTGCCTGCAGGGAAAGGAAAAGGAGGAGTGGAAATACAGCTTTATTTTATCCAGAGACTTTAATCATGGATATATTTCTTTTCCCTTTTATTTTTCCATGATCAGATATTCATGAGAAAGAAACAATGACCAAGGCTTCAGTATTTCTGTAGAGTGAAAGTGTTGTGTAATCCCTCAGCTCTACAGCACGGAGAATAAACAGACCCTAACCTCAGTGCAAATTCAGTAATGTTCTCATGCCCTCTTTTGGGGGGAGGGTGTTATTTTCCATGTAGCCTTCAAACAGCAAGTGACAAGTCTCACTATTGGAGAAGTGCAATTTGCTAATGTGAACTCTCATTGGAGAATATGAGCTGAACCTCAGTTTTTCCTCCACCCACACTTTCTTTCCCTTAGATCCACTCCATGTGCAATTTCCAAGTGATTGTAGTGAAAGACTGTCATCTTTGCTCACAGGGGAGAAATTTCTTCTGCATGTTACAGTCACCATTAGTTAGCACTGCCTGCATTGCAATGGTACTAAAGGCAGACATGAGGCAGGTACCACATACAAATTTTGACTAAGAGCAAATACTCAAGTCTGGAATAACACTAGTAGTGTTGTGTGCATCTGTAGTTCAAAGTGGTTTACAAAACAGGGAGAGGAAGAAGTATTATCTCTGTTTAATAGATGTGGGATTGATGCACATAGCTCATTCCTTTTGCAGCACTTCAGCGCTGGTGTGATTGTTCCCTGCAGCTAGATTTCTCCCATGGCTTGGTACATTTAGAGTAAAATCCATCCATGTTTGTATTGCTTTCACAAAGTATTGCAGTCCTGAGAGAGAGAGATGGAAAGGAGCAGTACCCTGGCTGCCTGCACAGGGGTACAATTCACCTTTGAAGGACATACTCCTCAATTGCAGCCCCAATAAAATGAGTGGGTGGAATTTTCTGAATGACTTCCTAGACATTAGCACTCTTGGCAGTGCTTCTACAATTTAAAATGATAAACTAAATTCTCCAGCTCTTGGAAGCACAGTGAATGATTCAGTGTATCTAGAATATCTCACTAATGCCTTATAATTTTCTTAAACATAATATGAAAAGTGCATATACAGTTAGAATCCATAGTGCAATTTGCATCTATTAAGCCATATTAGCAGGTTTTCCCAAATAAAAGTTTCAGTCACCCAAATGCAACTCTGCTCTTTAATGTAAAAAAATTACTAATAACATAAGACAGAAGAGAAGTGGAGAGGATTGCAGGCCACACATTCACAGGTATCCAGAGGGGACTGCAGGAAGAGACAAACTGAATCTCAAAGCTCTTGAACATGTACCTTGGCTCAGGTAAAGCATCACTGGACATCCCATGGACCACAGGAGAACTGCCCATTCTTATCTTCTTTCCATGCCTCAATCATCTACCTCAATAATCAGGAGAATGACACTGACCCACCATCCATCTGGACCTCAGAAATCTCTATAGAAAGGCACCCACAACCTTAAATTAGCATTTAGTTACTGTCAAGATCTGCAAAACTGTGCTCGTTCACCCCCCAAAAAAGGACTTTGAGATCCTTGAGTGAATGTTACTACAGGGACAGTGATCTTTGCATGTGTATTCAAAAATCTCTTTTTTTCCACCTGCTCCTCCCCACAGTTACTCATGGATCTGTATTTAATTTAAAATAAGTCCAGAAGAAAAAAGCACCACAAAGGTTGCCCTAGCAGGAAGCCAAATTAGCTAAAAATAAAATCTCAAATGCTGAAGCAGTGCAGGCAAGAGCCCTCCTACAAGTGCTGTAATCAACCTGCAGCAGCAGTAGGATTTTATGCAAACTTCTCCCTTCCAAGATGTTGTTGTCCTTATTGCACAAGCCACAGACAAAAAAAATAATCCTAAAATATAATGAGGGATTGGGGGTTTATTTTCTCCTTTGATTGCTATAGCTTGGAGTTACCTGGGCAGGAAACATCTGCTTTTTTCCCCATTAAAGAGCAAAGATTACCAGGTTTTAGTTAAACCCAGCATTCTATAGTTACTTACTGGGACTTGAGGAAGAAAAAAAAAGGAGAACAAGTTGGAACCTAATTACATAGCAGATGCTGGGAGTGGTATTTATTCACCAAAACCACACAGGTCATTCATTAAATCTCAGTTTTAATTAGCAAACACCTGTTTTGTGTTTGATTTTACACTGATATGTACTGTCTGCAATTTGCTTTCTTCAGTACCAGCAATTAGATAGCCCTGACAGTAACAGTTAATCTAATTAGAACAGAGCAGCCTTGGGAGTCTGGCCCTGACTTCAAGAAATTACATACACATGATACAGCTCCATCCCATCGTGGATGTGGTGGTTTTTAGGGTTGGGGGGGTTGTATCCCCCCCTTCTGAATAACACCATGTTGCTGTTATTTCTAGCATTTTCTCTTGCAAAAAATAATTTCTTTGTAGAAGACACAGAAGCTGAGCTCCAGCAGGACACGTGGTGCTCTTGCTGCTTTCAGCTGTGACTTCCAGTGCAGAGCTGCCACTCAGAGGGATGCCTTGCACAGGGCTCATCAACACAGCCTATTCACTCTCCTCTTACTGCCCTGAATCATTCTTCACTTCTTCCCACAACCCTTTCAAGTCCTTAAAGGAGAACTGAAAAGCAGCTCTTCCCCTTTCTCTCTGGTCCTCACCAGGTAAGAGGGAGGTCTGAAAGGTTTGCAGGAATTATTCTGAAAGGTCTCTGCACCAGAGTGACAAGGAGCTGCTGTCACCCTGCACTGCCTCCTGTGGAATGACCCCACATGAGGCTTGAAGCAGAAACCAGATCCTTCCAACTAACATTCCCTTTGGAATTGGCTTTACTGCCTTCCCTGTTCACCAACACATAACCATAAAAGAACTTGAGGCTGTAGTTATGGCAGACAGCTCCATCCTCTGATGTCTGTAATTGACTGCTGTGCCTTTGGGAGTTTCTTTTCACTAGGATTTGCCTGCAGTCTAATCATGAAGGAGGTAACCAAGATACAGCACAGGTAACACTTTCATTCTGAGGGAAGAACACAGAACCCAATCAGCATCTTGGTTTTAGGCTTTACAAAATCAAGTACTTGAAAACTGCACTTAACAAAACACTGAGCAATGAAAAGGCATTTTTATTACAATGCTGAGATGAACTATATTTTTGTGGATGAAAATTAAACACAATAATGAATTCTTGTTTGAAATAGATGTATTTGAAGCCTGTGTTGCACATCATACACACTGCACGTTTTCCTCAAAGCACTTGTCTTAAAAAAAAATTTTGTCTCCCACATAATCACTGTGCTACAATTTTTTCAAAGCCCCTTAATCAATACTTGCCTCATCAATTAAACTAAGATGAAATAATTCTCTAATTCAAAGACCAATGTGGCAATAAGGCAGTTACAGTAACCAAAGTGTTGATGTAATAAGGGTCATCGAGACAGGCAAGTGATACCTGTGATTATAAAATTATTCTGATTTGGGATGTATTTTTGCCACTTTTTCCTGTTTTCTTGTGTTTAAGCTGAGTGAGCTACCTCCCCAGCTCTCCTAGAAATCCACTGCAAAGGAAAAATTCTCACTGAGGTGGGTGAAGAGATTTTGAAATAAAGGAATAAACTAATTAAATTTAACCATGTCATCTTGGGTAGGATGAATACTGTAATTAATTAATCCAGCCCTCTGCTAGTCCTGGAGGAGAATGGTGATCCTAAATGAGCAGGGTGAAATCTGTTTGAGGAGATATGGGGCAGAACCAGTCCTCCTTGATGAAGGAAGATGTGAGTCTCCCAGCAAGACAGTGTGTAGGAACATGGAGAACTCATTAATATCTGGAAGCAGGGCACACTGCTGAAAAGCTAGGGAGAAATAGGAGGGATGTGGGGGGCTACTCACAAAACTTGCAGATATATCAGAGAGTGCAAGTTGAGAGCCTGGAAAGCACGTTCCTGCACAGTGTGAAAACACAAATTTAGGAAATAATGAAGCTACATTTCGGAGCAATTTCCTGCTTTATCCCAGCCAAGCAGATCTGGCCTGTTCAATTCTTGTACAGTTACATCATGGAAAATGGCACAGAATCTGATGATGGATCTGCTACCTAAATTTGGAAAACACTTCTTAAGGGGCTTGTGTGAATTTGTTTCTGCCTCTTTGTTAGTATCATTATCACAGAGCAGAGACCATATCAGCCTTTCTTTTGGCTTGCTGGTTCCATTCTGTGACCCAGAATCCTGGGATAATGCTGCGTTTGGGGCTTTGACACTCTGGGCATAACTCTCTCCATGCCTGAAGTGACTCTGCTGTTATCCCACTATCCCTCCCTGACCCTGGCAGGCTCAGGAAGTGATGCCACAGTTCTAGCTGCAGTTTAGACACAATTCCTGC
>NW_009952561.1:502937-512693 GCF_000747805.2 Chaetura pelagica | reverse complement strand
TGCTGTTATATCAATCTCACATTTTAATACACAAACTAAGTAATAACATCCAACTTTGTACACCCTGACACCCTCAGAGACATGATGGCATAAATCCACAGAAGCCAACAAAGCTACAAAGCTTCACACCAGCCAAGGGGCTGGTATTTTAGATGGAAATCACACCATGACAGCTGAGGTTTGTATGAACTTAAGAACCAGCAGCAGCACCAGCCTGGATTCTTCAAACCTTCTGCAATGGTCTAAGAGCAGATTCAAAGGCCTTATAATAACAGGGACAGGATCTAAGCAAGTTACCAGAAGATGCCACATTGATACACACTATCCAAGAACCACAAAGTTTCACTACTCATGGGATTCACTTTTTGGTCAGAAAGAAGATACAGCTCCAGGTTAGGTGGAATAATTGGAACTGACCAACTCAAAAGCATCTCTCTGGAGAATCACAAAAGACTTAGGCTGCTTTCAGTAAATCCTTCCCAGAGCCAGCTCAGACGTTTTGAGGTAGTCAAAACAAACACATAAAGAAAACACAGAGCCCTTACTAGCTTTTACCTCTTACCCCTTCCAAGTAAGATAAAATGAACTGCACAAAGAGAACCTCCACAGGTAACATTTTAGCAATAGCCTCCTTTAGGGTCAGCACTCAGTAGTCCTGTCAGTCCCAAGCATGCTCTGGGTCACAGCAATTCCTCCTCCCAAGAACAACAGTCTTAAGACATGATCCACTATAACACAGGTCTTTTAATCAGTTTAAAAATCAGAGTAGCAGCAGCAACCTCTATGCTTAGGCCACAAATGACAGGTTTATTATCCTTTTTTTTGAAAGTGATAAATTGGTTCAGACTTTGGGAAGGTTTAGGAAGGCTTCTTAGCTATCACAAAAAAAAAAAAAAAAAAAAAAAAGAGGACTAAAAGATGTGCTATCTTGTGAGGTATTTAAACCCTTATAGAAAATTCAGATGGACAGACTAGTCATGTTGCTGTCATCTTGGTTGTACCAAACTCTGGAAAACTCCAAAAGCAAATTACTAACTCTCTCCATGTCTACTACTTTGGTACGTTTGTCCAGTAGGTTTTTCCCCCTTTGTAAAGGGACAAATAATTGGGTATTTAGCTCATGTAAATCAGTGATGTTTCATTTAATTATGTAGATTTATACTAAATGTTTCTAACTATATAGTCGTAATTTGGAATCATATGAAACTTAACACATTTGGGCTGCCCACAAAGTCAGGAGACCAGTTTTGGTTTTGAGTATTAAATGGGTGGATCTTGCAGATTTAAGGAGAAAAACAGCTCAGATGGTGAAACCAGCAAAAAAAAATTCAAAACTTGCTTTTAAAATAGAAAGCAGTAGTTGCTGGCAATGAATAGGAAAGGTAAAATTCAGATTATCACAACAGAAAAAGCTGCTGCTCATATCAAAACTGCACAACCCAAAGTCCACTGCAATAAATCCAGGCTCTGTTACTGCCAACGATGTGCCTAAAACCTTGCAGAACAAACTGTGCAATATGCAAAGCTTTTGATTAATAATACAACTCTTACAGCCAAATTCTTTTTTGTGGTTGATTTGTACCAACTGGGAAGAGTTTCAGGAGTTGATGATGCTGATGCCTGCCAGGTTAACAGCAGCTTTGGGTCAGCTCTGAGTCCAATCAGCACTTCTGCTTTCAGACAGACAGTAAATTAAGAGCTAGTGGTGAAATGGTATTTAAAAGCAGTGACAAATAGTGCCTCTGAATTAACTTTAAGCCTCACATTAGTCCCACTAAAGACAGCAGGATAATTCAAGTGCTGATTCTCTCAGCTGATGAACTGTTTAATTGGACTGCAACCTATTGAATAAACATCTGCATGGACATCCCCGAGAAAATACAAAGGAAAACAAATAAGCACTGGAAGCAGTTTCTTTTCAGAAGACTTCACCATGGATGGTTATTAATTGGTCCCTCCTTTTGCTTAAATGATGGGGGAACATGGTTAATCGAAGTAATAACAATTAATAAGCTGGCACTTCCAGTGTCATGGAGGAATGTTTATTGCCCACTGTATGTGCCTGCAGAGAGCACAGCAGGGGTTTCTGACAGCTCCTTCGTGCTCCATGTTCCAGGGAAGGGCCAGAGACCAGGTGGGGTGGGTGGTGATATAGGAATGCCACTGAGTGCCAGAAAGCCACATTTAAACAGCCAACACAAAATCATGGGGTTTTTTTCCAGATGTAATCTTAACCTTTTTATATTGATTTGAAGCAGTAACAGCCCATGTGATGAAACTCAGTAGAGGGAAAGACTGGAGAGTAGAAAGCAACATCTTCTGACAAAGAACAAATACTTGCCTAGTGGGACACCATAATCATCTGATTGTCTTTAATATCACAAATGAGAAATCAAAAACTAGAGCACTGTTTAATCGACATGCTTGAGCACAAGCAGGGAACATTTCAACACAAACCTGACAGAACCAAATAAAGTTTATGGACATAACCCTAATTAATTTAGTGTATTTGGATTCCTGTCCTCCAGTCTCTGTTGTGTAAACTGCAGCAGCTGCAGCTGTATTGCAATGAGGATCAAATCATGCCAAACATTATATGTGTTTCAGTTTGCAAATATTTGAGGCTTGTGCGTGGGAAGGTTGACATAGCATTGCAATCAATTAAACAAACAAGCTACAAGGGTACTATTGACTGGGGGCACAACGCTCCAACAAGTCTGGCCATTGAAGTGAATGTGTACAAAATATGAATTTTTTTAATCCTCTTGCCATCGAGGAATCCATCATCCTTCTCCACTTGAGCATATAAAAATCTAAGGTATTGATTTATTCATGGCTAAATCCAACATGCAGAGCAAAATGGTCGAGAAATTAAAGGACATGCTGATTTAGAAATTCTTCAAGCAGCTCAGGGAGTTGTTGGGGCCAGCTGGAGATAAGCTGTAAGGACAAGCCAACATTTCTTCCTGTTCCAAAACCAATACCCATATGACTAAATGCCAAATCTCTCACTCAAAATATCTAGATAGCACTCACGTTGTGCGGGCCCTATATATTGTGTTGTATTTTGTTTCTGCACATGAAACAGGGATTGCCACTTATTTTTTAATCCAATGAATTGTTAGCACATGCTCATAGAACACCCAGGATATCCAACCATGGCCACTTACTTCGTATCTAAGATGTGTGCATTTACCCATGATCTGCTCCATGACACCCAAGCAATGAACATGGGAGAAACTAGCATCAAAAATGCTACTGTTTGCTATTCAACAGGACTAAACAGAGGAATAAGAACAACACTGTGAGCCAGAAGAAAACTTCAAGGCTGCGTCGAGTGAGGATTCTGCTGAAACCACAGCTGCCTGAAAACTGGTGAAGAACAGTTGGCTGAAACACATGCAGGCAGAGAGAGCTGACCTTGCCAGACCTGACTCTTCTCCTAAGTCCTACTCAATTTTTACATTTGTCAGAGTAGGGCAGGAATCTCACATCTTGACAAGTCCTTGCAAGAAGGAGCAGGAAAAGTCCCTTGATGCATCCTTAAAATACAGCAGATCAACTTTTCCTTCCTCCTCTTCCTGGCCCTGTCAGAGGCAGGATGCAGGAGGGCAGAGTCCAGACCCAGCTGTCAATGCTCCCCTGTCCATTCCTGTTACACCCCGGGCACTGAGAAGCTGCTGTTATACCTCATATTCCTCAGCTGCCAGGCAAAGCCGACATGGGCACCTTGGCTGAAAGCAGGAGCACACTCCAGAGCTGTGCCCTGGGGCTTTGCAGCAGCCAGAAGCCCTCCAGGTATTTAAGGCCTGTAAACACTCTCTGCTGACACATGAATGTGCTGCTGGCTTGAAAAGCTCCTAGGGACAGTTCCCAGCTCCTTTTGGAGCTCGCTACAGTGGGAGGGAGAGGCAGGGAGGGAAGAAACAAACTGACACAAGCACTTCAGCAAGCGCTGGTGAAACAGTGCTGCAAGAGCTGTTTCCTGACTGCCCAAGGACCTCTCTTCTGCAGATCCTGCAGCTGAGATGTTTACTGGGAATGAACAGGACATGGGAAAATCAGAAGTGTCCTGAGTGTGGGACTGACTGTGGTAGCAGAGTCACTAACATAGAAGGATGGCCAGTGCTGGGTGTTTAGTTATAGGGCTGGCTGCTGTGGAGAGTACACAGCCCTGACAGTCCTCATGTTAAGAACCAAATGTTTGCTTTAGAGAAACAGCTGGAGCTTCTCCACTGGCAGCAGAAAGACCAGCTGACCTGCCCCTAAGAGATGCAAATATTTCTTTAATCCACTTTCAAGGCTTAGTGTTTGCAGCAGCCACACAAGGGAATGGCCCAACAGATGTAAAGGTCTGAAAATGGCAAAGGCAAGAGTATCAGCCTGGTGTTGCTTTGAGAACTTGCTGGCTGCCAGGCTGGCTTTCCTCTCAGTAAGGCTGTTGGATTGGGGGAAGCATAGCCTGACTTCTCTAACTGAATCTCCTTCCAGCTCTCTCTGAAACTGGGTATTTCTATGAATAGTTTTGTTTTCAGCTTCTGCTTTACCCAAAGCTACTTATGCTCCACCAGAAAACTGATGAATTTTAAGAGAATTTAAATAATACTGATACTTGGATAAGCTCCTCCCATTCTGATAAAAACCCACTGAAAGCAAGGAAGGAGGGCTGGGAAGTCCAGCAGCCTCTGAATGATGACACAGAAACCAACCACACTGCAACAGCATCACAGGGTAGAGCTCAGCCTCTGCAGAGGATGAGACTTAGGTGCCTAAAATAGAGGGATGTTCTCTTGAAACCAGATCAATAACTTGCTCAACCCACCTTTTCATCTGGACATATCACATGTGACACACTGTGGCCTCACTGCCCCTTCTGCAAAATTAGCAACACTGGTAATTTCAGTGGCTCCTAATGAACACAAATATTATCAAATCCAATTAAAGGAAATAATGTTTTAGGACAAGGAGTTTAAGCCTCATTACCCACCCAATCTCTCTTGTTTCAACTCATGCTTTTTATTCTTGAAGTTTGTAACATCCCTTTAAGCTAACACAAAAGAAAACCAGTAACATTATAAACCACATATCTTAAGAGTGATTTTCTGATAAGCTGCCCATACAAACACTGCTCTACAGATACACAGTATCATCAGAAGAATGTTCTTATCATTTGTGATTTGGGTAACGCAAAAGATTTTCTTTAACCATTCTTTTAAAGGGGTTTTGCCAAGTTTTATCATATCAACTATCTGTATCTATGCAATTCACAATTTTATGAAGTGAAATTCAGCCCCAAAATATTGAAACCAAAGATTCCTTTCAAACAACCCAGCAGTCCCACAGCAGTGCCAGCTACCTGGGCAAATCTCAATGGGTGCCTGAGCAGGACAGGAAGGGGCTCCATCTCCTTCTCAGTACTCGCTCTAGGCAGAGCTCTCAATGTCAGCTTCATATGTGTTTTATCATGCACCTGGTTTTGAAAAGTTCCAACTCATGGACAATTTTTTTTTCAGTTGAATGACATGAAACAGCCTTAAGAACAGATCCCAGCACCTAACTGGAAAAGAGATTTACGATGGGTAAAAATCCCACTGAAGATAACAAGAAATCTAGGTCTTCAAAAACTGTTTTTGTTTGATCATTCATAGGAGCTTGATAAACTTGAGTAAGCTTCAAAATTTTCGCTCAGCATCAAGGTGATGTAAAAACAATTACCAAGTCAAGCCAGAACACAAGCTCTGCACCAGCAGCCAAGGCAGAAGTTAGGAAATATTCATCACTTTCCATCTTTTTTTTGTCATTCCTTTTTGTTCCGTGTGTCTCCATTTATGTGATTTGTGCAGCAAAGTATGTTTATATTGTATTTACATGAACCTTATTAGAGAAATACCTGCCAGTTTGACATTGCATTTACCATCCTAGCAATCTCAGACTTTCTTATTCAGACTTATTTTTCATTTTCTTTCATCCTAGCTGAGGATGTGTCCTACTTTCTTGTTTGGAAGATGATATGCTTGCATTATGCGTTTTAAATACAGATTTAAAAAAAAAACAACAGGGCGAGGTGGTCTTCAAAAGAAATGTATTCAAAGATAGTTTCCTGCCCCGAGGGGGCTGTGCTTAAATAATTTGATTTCAGGGTAGGACTAAAACATGCAGCCTACATGTAGGGACAATTCTGCAGTTGGAGGATGAAGCTACAAGAGCTGTTATTATCAGTTGGGATAGGCAGAGCCTTTTTAGGAGAGATTAATACAGGGTATTTACTGAACCTACCTACAGAGAAGGACGCTCAAATTCAAGCAGAAGTCTAGCACGCAGCATATACTAAGTAACCTTTTAAAAGCCTCCCTTCCAAGACACCCATATTCATCACACCAGCACCTTTAGATCAGTCATACAGAAACAGAAAGGGAAAGGAGCTGAAAAAGTTCGTTTAGTCCAACCCTGTGCCTGAGGGCAGACTCAACACTACCAGTGTAACTGCTGAGAACAGTGATCTGCTCTTCAAGATGGGCAACGACAGAAGCCCCACAGCCTCTGCAGTCTGTCCCCTCCAGAACTTCAGGTTTATTACAGGAGGTGCTACAGAAAGGACAGCAAAAGGATGTTACTGGCCCTTGGTCTGTGGTTTTGTGTGCACATCCTGAAGGTGAAGCTGAATATCCTGAGTTACAGTCCTGCCTCTAAAATTAAATTATCTTTTTGTTTGAAAAGAGAGGATCCAGTACACAAATACAAAAGAATGGAGTACTCACATCAGGAAGCTTCACAAAACATCAAGCTCTTTTAAAGGAGGTATACTCTACTATTGCCACCCCAGAAAGGAAGTAACAGCTGTAGGGGTACTCATTGCCTCTGAAACCTGCAGCTCAATCATGGCTCCCCTAAAGCCTGATAAACATCATGTAGATAATTAAAGGAACAAATCTGAGGCCTGGTAGAGAGTAGCAACACATCTAAACTCACAGGGTTGATCAAAGCCAGGAACAGAAAATGCAGGTTGTACCCTGAAGTTGTGTCTAATAGCTAAAGGGAATTAAAGAACTATGTAGTGGAAAATTCCAATTTCATTTCAGAAGCCTGGCTACTTTTCATTCAAAGACTTTGCTTTTGTAGTTGCTTCTGTTTAAAATTCTACAGGCAAGTTTATCTGTAGTATAACACCATTGATTTCAATGGACTTACAACAGGATAAAGATGCTAACACTCACTTATCATATCCCCCCTGTAATTTTTTCCTCCAACAAGTAAAGCTCTGCTTAGCAGAGAGGATATAGGGAATTGCTACAGCCCATGTCCCTGTGACATTTCATTAGGCTGGTCTTTTAAAGCTTATCATTAGAGGTACTGAAGTCTTGTTAGAAGAACTTAATTGCATCCTATTTTCCCTGACTGGAAGATGCATTTGAAAAGTCAACTTGCATTTTGATTTTTCTTTAGTTTTTCAAGGTCTTTGTGCTGCACAGCATTTTAAATTCCTTCATCTGTTTCACTCACTCTTCACCTGGGATTTGCATCATGCCTGCTATTCAGAACTGTTACTGCTCCTATTCCTTCTCAGTCTAAGAGAGACTAAGAAGAACATAAACCACTAGAGCTTACCTGAAAAATACCACGTATGTGCCTTTGCATAGATAGAAAAAGGAGAAAAAGGCCATAACAATAAAATATAGAAAACAGAATGTTTGACTTCACTGCAAGCAAAAACTATTGTCCCTTCCCTTAAAATAACCCAAACAGTATATAAAACTCCAAGCAATTCTTCCCAAACAAGCCTTCACATTTAAAAGAATGGCAGTATGCAGCTGGGAGAACTAGCTCATACATACCACATGCAAGTAAGCTGCTAACTATCTGGCTTGTCTACCAAAAAACAATCAATGTATTTTGACTTGGACCACTAAAAACCCTCCAAGTCACCACAGAATCCTTGAAATCTGTTCAGCAAATCTTTCCTCCCATTGGTACAAACACACAAAAGGAGACAGCTGAGTATTGTACAAAAAAAGGGGTCACACTTCCTTGTGGCAAGACAGACAGACCTCTCTGCCCTGCCTGCAGCGTGGGTACACAGGCAACTTAGCCAAAATCTGTGTCTTGCCCTGGAGGAGCCCCTGCACCACTTTATTTCATTGTGCTGTAATTTAAACATCTATCTATGTATCTACACACTTCTAAAGGTTTTTGTAAGCTGTTCTTCCAGAAGGTGAACTGGTGCCTGAGGCTATTTTGGAATTAGAAAAGCAAAGGGCAAATTTAGTTATTTTGTTCAGAAAAGCTGCTAGCACTCACAGTACACTGAGTAAGAGAACAGCTCCCCAGCATTATAAATCCTGGACTCTTATGGCTGGATTCTGCTTCTAGCCCACAATGTGTAGACCCAGACAAATCTAATAGAGGTCATTTAATTTTCACATGGTGAGAACAGCATCAGAATCAGCCTCTTACTCTTCTAAGGCTTTTTGACCACGGTAACGATCCACAATTATCTCTACTTCGTGCACATTGCAAGAACAGGCTGCACTATGGCAGGGTCAATTAAAACCTTAACTTGACCAACTATGAAGTCAAACATCACCCCAGAATTTTAAAATCACAAGGAGTCTAGATGGATTTAGTGTTGTGTTCTATTTGTACCATAAATATAGATTCTGCACAGTGAAGTGCAAAGTAAAAGGAACCAACCACCACTGCTGACATTATTTGCTCAGAAAACACAATTGGTGCCAGCCCTTTAGCAGGTAGTGGGCTTGCTTTGTGCAGGCACCTGAGCAGAATCAAGAGTGATCAAATGGCTGCACAGCCACTAATAACAGAAGTAGTTATTGCAGCTCCTGACATCTCCCCTGCATACTGTCAGAAAACATTGCAGCTGTTTCAGAGGCACAAATGCAAACCATCAAATAGTGTCCCCTAAGTGAGCAGGGAGGTGTTGCCACTGGAGAGATTAAGCATAGATAAAACACAGACATTGCTACATGGTGAGATACACAAGCCCTATGACTCAAGCAATCTGAGCTCTAACACTTGGGAGTAACTGGAGCTTTGGAAGCATGTTCCTCAGTAGTTAGAAAAACATTCCAGTGTCTTATCAGCCTAGCAGAACACACTGTTGCTAGTTACAAGAAAGCTTACTGAAGGAAAAAAAAAATCAGTAAAAAGAAAAATTGGCTTCATCCTGGCTCAAACCAGGACAAGGTCTCTTTTCCATACACGTGCAATGATTCTAATTATTCTCACAGTACAAAGGCCTACCACATCACCCCTTCCACTCCAATAGCTAATTTAGACCACCAGTGACATTTAAAAGGCAACTCAAGTACTCAAGCTGCAAGACAAGCTCTGCATGTAGGTGTGCAGAAAAAACTCAAAAAGGTGTGGGACTAAGCCAGGGAAAAAGAAAAACAGACATTATTGTAAGAGTATGTGTGCACACTGCCTGTGGTCTTGTGTCCAGGATGGAAAAGTGTACAGCTCTGCTGAGTCAATTCACCTAGAGATAAAATTCAGTGCCTGTTCAAAAATAACAGAAACAAAATGTTCTTATGCCTTCATTCTCCTTGTCTGTATATTCATTTTTAAGTGCGGCAGGAAGATGCTCGCAGCCTAGAGCAGAAGCAAATAGCACTCTAAACGCTTCTCAACACAATTCCATGTAGCTCGATGTTTACCTTGGGAAACTTCTGGCTTTATACAATTTTAATTACTCCTTTATGATCTTCAGTGAGAAAGAAACCAAAAAGAATTCCTGCT
>NW_009952561.1:495201-502561 GCF_000747805.2 Chaetura pelagica | reverse complement strand
CCTGCTGTTTTCCAGCCACAACTGTGTGCAGAGGATGATGGAGCTTGCATTCATTCTAATGTTACCCCATATAATTTATACTGTGCAACAGAGGGAGTCTGGCAGCTTCTGAAAGGGAAGGTGCTTCTTCAGTTTGTGTTTTGTGCAACATGTTCCAGATTGCTAGTTTGGCAGACACCACTATTAAGCTGGGCCTGTAGCTCCCTAAAGCTGTGCTTTCCCTGGAGACTGACCCAGCCTGGCAGCCCCTCAGGAATGACAGCTGAGGATTTTGCTCCCAGTCACTGAGGTCACGCTTATCAGCCCTGTAGTTCCCCAGATGCTCCTTTTTTTTGAAGGCTGATACAATGTTTGACCTTCTGCAGTCACTGAGGACCCTTCCCAGATCTCCAGGTCCTTTCAAAGACAATGTCCAGCAGCCTTGCAGTAACACTGCCTGGCTGAGGTCCACCCTATACAGTCCAATCATGCTGTATGATTAAATCCTAATTAAGCAGACCCTAACTTGACCCTTGAAAAGGTGAAATCCAACTGCCAGACTGCTCTACACAAGTTACATTGATCAGCCCCAAGGTTTCCCCAGGAACCCCAACCAGTGAGGTTTTCCTCACTACAGAAGGAAAGGATCAGTGGTTAAAGCTCATTGGAAATTTCCTGGCTTTAAGCCATACAAAAAACACTGGTCAGAGGTTGTTGTAAGGTCACTACTAACACAGCAATAAATAAAAATATCTATTGAAAAGCAAAGAGAATGTACAGCCTGAGGGAATTCCCAATGAGTAACTGTTGTAAGGTCACTACTAACACAGCAATAAAAATATCTATTGGAAAGCAAAGCGAATATACAACCTGAGGGAATTCCCAATGAGTAAGACTGATAATCAGGCACAGACTGTTCAGAAGAATTACTTGTGCAATCTCACTTGAGTAGCTTTCTAAAGAAAATTAAAAGAGAAAAACTGTAATTGTATTGGGAGGAGAGAGAATGGGAAATAAGGTTTGTGCCTCTTTTTTTCCTCCTGGTGACTTGCAGTACAACCTTGTGGGGACTGTTACTCTGAGATTCACTTGCACTGTTCATAAGATGAACCTGGCAAAATTATAATGTAACTTATTTAGCTCATTTCTTCAATAATCTGTGCAATGTACTTTGAAATGCTCAGATGAAACTTGTTTGGTGCCAATTACTATTTGTGGAAATGCCTCAGACCAGGAATGGAGTGAGCAGCCAAACCCTCACCAGCAGAGAAGTTTTGGCTCCAGGAAGTTGATGGGATGGGCTGTCAGCAGAGTTATATTGGCAAGGGCAAACTCAGATATTCAGGAGCATCTGATCTTTTTCTGTGTATATTTGGATTTGGGGGGCACAATTTGTACCAGTAGCCAGTATGGGGTGAACAATAGCTCACAGGCAGAAAGATAAGGACCAACAGAGCAAAAAATAACAGCATTCATTGTTACAGAAAGGTCAAGGAGAATTATAAATTGCCTTCATCAGGGAAAATGGACAAGTATTTTAAAATAAGGCAAATCCTTAAAATGCAGAATAAAAAGCTAGTTTAAGCACGGCTAATTTTTATAATAATACAAGGTTCATAATTGTGTCAGATTATTCTGGTCTATTATGGTCAAATCACTCGAGATTGCCCATGCTGAATGAAAGCAGGCCAAGCATTACTTCCTGCTCTTTGGCAACACTTACATACTAAAAACCAAGCATGTTGGTACTGCCAGCTGGAATTCTCTGGACCCTGGGTAACAAAATATATTTCTCACACATGCTGGATTTGATGGGGCATTTGTATTTCATTTCCACCTCCCCAGGAAGAAACTGGATTACAAGTGCAGGCATACTTTAAAAATAACTCAGTAGGTGTTTCACATCAAAATCAGCTGAGAATGAACTAGATAAATTTACCTGAAACAACAAGAAATCAGATAGACATTCCTCTTTGTTTCAAGATAAACACATGCTTGCCTAAAATCTTGATTCTTGTTTGTTTTCTAATCCTATTCTAGGTTGGACTTCTCCACATTTTGTTTATCCAAACCATACACTGGCTTTTTCCAAGAGCTGGATCAGCACCTGGGCACAGAAAGCAAATAAGCTCCAAGATGTACAGCAGTTACAAAGTGCCAAGTTTTTCTAGGATCTGCATCTACATTAGCCCCTTGTGGAGCATTTGTTACTGGATGAATTCCTTCATTTACTGGTGTTCCAACCGGGAAAAATTACCTTGCTGTAATGATGGGGAATAATGAAGAGGAGACATGCCCCTCCACCCTACTAACAGATTAATTTTTAGGCCTAGATTATTTTTCTGTGGGTAAAATAAGAGCAAAAGGAAATCTCTGTGGGTATGTGTCAGTGGAAAGCACCCATTAATTTCAACAGGAACAGACCCCAGAGGCAATTTGACCATTTTCAGTTTTATCTTTTCCTATTTGTATGGAACACAAGGAAGCAATTGGGTTTTTTCCCCTACTTTTCTGTGCAAGAAGCCCCAACAGGTAACTGGAAGTCCAGCACCCAGTGCCTAAGGAGATGAGAGCTGACAGGACATATTCCCCCTAGGAAAGGAGCACCTGGTGAGATTTGCTGTGCTAAGTCAGAGGCTGATCCATCAGGTTCTCCAGTTGCCCTCTGGCACTGCTCCATCCCTGCTGGCCACCTTCCAAATGGAGTAATTTCACTCTTCCAGGATCTCTCTTCCCTTGCACTCCTAACCAAATTATTATTCTCTTATTGTTCCCTTCTTGGCCCAGACAACTGAATATAATTTGCTTATCTAGACGTAAGAGTGTCACAGATAGGACAGAGTTACACTTTCTCTAAGTCCAGGTGATGCTGTAACATTCAGGTAAGATAAAATCGACATTTTTTTAAATGCTCCATTTTATTTTCTTCTAAAACCAGTATTTCATCTTTGGCTTTCAACAAGAATGTGTAGCAATTCTTTTTAGAGAAATCAGTGCATGATTTCAGAATTAAATAAATATCCCCTGCAAACCATGAGCAGATGTTACAGTTGATGACACTGAGAAAACGGAAGGGAATTCCTAATTAAATTGAGCTGCTTTGGTCAGCTGCAAATATCTAGTGAAAATCACAGACTGTTTAAACAGCCCTCAGCAGGCTTTTCAAAATGCTGGGGCTGCAGGTTCCAAGTCACTCTGAGCTTGGGTTTCTTGAAAGCAGTATCCAGCTGCAACAGAAACTCTCCCATCCCCTGTTCATGGGGGGGGGGTTATCTAGCCTACATGAAATAAATTAAAGGAGCTGTCTGAAATTTCACTTTCACACAATACACTTCACATGCTCCTTTCAAGGAGGTAGGAAAGGTCATGAGAAGCTAGAAATGGTGCTGCTGCTCAGAGCTGCTGAGAACATAGGAGCTGGGAGGTCCAGGGATACTGAAAAGGAAGCAATGTTTAAATAGGGAAAAGGGAGCATTTTTTGTACCAACCTCACAGCTCCTTTCTGGGACTCACTGCTAGAAGACAGCGCAGCAGCCACCTCTCACACACTCCCTCCATAGCTCCCCAAATAAATGTGCCATTTCAACATCTATTTTAATTACCCAGAACTAAGACTTAAAGTAGGAAAGAGTAACAATAAGACAAAGAGATGTGTCACAGTTCTACACCACTTCTGCACAGCACAAATGACTGTAACAAATGAGCGACAGAGAAAACTTGCTCTTGGGACCATATTATTCTGTTGGTCTTTATTACAAAGTTTTGTACTTGTCTCTGAAGTAACTGGATATTGGTCTAGCTAGAGCCCAAGTCTGATTCAAAATGTAAGATCCTTTGTGTCCTGCCTATTTCTTTTGAGGCACTTAAATTGCACTAACACTGCACAGACTTTGATCTGTGCTAACCCCTACCACTCCAGACAGCTCCATTCAGTCAACTTCTTTTTTTAGGGGAGGAAACCAGGAAAATAATCACGATGCAATATAAAAAGTACAAATCCCCAATTTATTTCTTCAATTACTGGTGAGAAAAAGGGTGGCTTCCTTTATGTTTTAACTGAGCATTAAAATGCAACTGAATGAACTTCCAAACATCTTGAGCTCTAAAGTTTTCAGGTAGTGTGGAGAGAGGAGAATATTGATTAATGGCCAGGATCATTGGGTCAATTCCAAGTCCATGAATCAGGCACCCCAAAGCATAAAGCCAGTTAAATGAAAACGTAGGTATCTGTGATTATCAAACAGGTATTGATACATGGGGGAGTAAAAAGCAAAAAAATGCATTAGGGGATAATTGTGAAATAACATTAGGGATAGCTGAGAATAGAGTGTCCTGTTTCCCAGTGACACAAGCAGCTCAGAGCTACCTGACATTTATTAGTTTGAAAAACTGCAGGAACTTTAGTGGCTTTGGCAGAAATGAAAGCTGGTGAGAGCTGCTGAGCTTCCAGGTGGCCTCAAGTGCTTCAGGAGAGATGACAGACAGCTCTGCAGACAGTGTCAGCCCTGAGGCTCTGCAGAAGAATTTAACACAACCACTTCTGCTCTCTGCACTCACATGGTACCAAAAGGGCTTCAGCAGAAAAGCCTGATGTACTAACCCTGCATCTACCCCAGCTGAGGTGGCTGCAGCCACCAGGTATATAATCTAAACACACATTTATCTCACTGCAGCTATCCAAAGGAAATCAATCCTTTCCTCAACACAGAGGATTTTCTGTCGACTTTCCCTAATAAAATGAATGGCCTTTTAAAGCTCAGGACAGGTTGGGGAATGGAATATTTTGTTTTCTCAAAAAAAAAAAAGGCAACCAGGGATGTGATTGTGAACAATTTAACAATCCATCTATCTTCACTGCAATTTGAGGACTGTAAATATGCTCGCTGACAAAAAAGCAGCTAAACCAGGGATTAAACAAGCAACTCAAGCTTCTACTTTCATGGCTTTTCAAACAACACTGCCTGAGTTGCTATGGCTCAGGGAGGCACAGTACTCACACTCCTCACCCCAATTCTCAGCAACTTTTTCAACTGAGCTCTGAATGCAGATTTCTTTCTAATAGTCACTTGAGTTGCCTGACATGCCAAAAGCATGTCCCTTTTGACAGGGACCAAGCTAGTCATGCAAGAACAGCATAAAGCCATCTCAAACTGGTACCCTCTCCCCAGAGTAGCTATCTGGCTACAATCATAACCACCTACCTGCTTCTGAGCAGCACAAATTCCATGATTTTACCCCAGGAGTAACAGTTTCTTTTTTTTTTTTTTTTTCTTCAAAAAGCAAGGTCCTTATTTTGGATTAAGGACACTTTTTTCCTGTATGAAATATTCCCTTGGGATCTGACTCTGGAGAAGCCCTTCCTCACTTTCACACATTGACCATTGCCCAGAGCTCAGACCAGGCCACCTGGTAAGGTCTGTGGGAAAGAAGAACACAATGTCCATCTTCTGTGACATTTAATGGCAAGAGATTAATGAGCACTTCAGACCATCTGCTACTTTTAATGCTGGCTCATAAGAGAAAAGCAAGAGCTGTCTACAGACCTCTGAGTTGAACAGCCATAGCAGATAAATCAGAAGATGGCCCTTGCCTTCCCCACTGCACCTAGACCAGGCAGTGTGAAGTCTGTAAGCAGAGAAAGTGAGGAAGAAAAAGGACAACAGCCAAGCCCAGTACTTTTAAAGTTATAGGGGGCTTTGAAAAAAAACCTTTCGATCCACTGCACATAATCCCATCCTTTGAGAATGAAAATACACAAGGAAGAGTAAGGGGAAGAGGTGGTTTTAAGAATTGATAGCTCAGCAGCAGCAGACTGACACCCTGCTGACAGCAACAAAGACTGTGTTACCGACCTCTAAAATGTGTGACAAAGATGCTGGGAGGGGGGCATTATGAATAATTCCTTCCATGGTGGGTTTTTTTCCTGCAGTTTATGAAGCAACTCTTCATAAGCTTGGAAATGAAATCCCTTTCTTTTCTCAGGCCATGACCTCATGCTGGTGAAATCAACTGAAGTTTTGCCACTGTCTTTAACAGGAAGATCAGTCCCTCTGCTTGTCCCCAACTCCTTTCCTTTGTCACACTGCATCAATTAGGAAGAGTAACATTAAAACCTTTGTACCAAGCATCATAAGAACAGCAAAGACTGAAATTCAGTGTCTTTTCTGAATGACTAACGTGAGTGGAAGTGAAGATGGGCTCACAGAGCAATCTGATCCAAGGAATCCACTTTGTTTTCATGTTCCAAGCTTTCCTATCCACATTGTTTAGATTCTTTTCACACACAAAATTTCACAATCCCCACTGCACAAACTGAATCAAGCAAAGAAAATCACAGGTCTGTTTACAGTTCCTTCTCAGCACAAAGAACAACACTATTTCTCTCTACTCTGACATTGCACAGTCCAACACAGAATCGAACGGCACTTATTTTAAATTCAATTTGACTAGAGAACATCCCCACTCAATGTGCAGGCCATGGATTCATGCATGAACAACAGCCCCTTCCCATACATGCACAGCAGCAGAGAAAAATACATATACACCCTGAGAACAGCCATCCTATCACTGCTTTCCTCTGTTGGAAAGGAATAAAAAAAACAAACATGGTGTTTATTCCAGCTCTGTTTGCTGACCCGATAACTCAATCTGCACTGGGCAAGACCTAAGGAGCCTTTCCTGCAGAACCAGGCTCCACCTCACAAAGGAAAGTCCCTGGAGAGAAAAAGCTCAGGTTCCATGAGGGATTATGATAGAGACAGAAACTGACTGGGCTGTATGCTGGAGCCTGTGATATGTGCAGAGCTACTTAATGAAATGACAGTCCTTGTTTTGCAAAGGAGCTAATGGTTTTGACAAGAATCATGGTTTCTATTCAGGACGCTCAAGCAGCCCAAGTAACAAGTGTAATTCACTTGCCAGGACTGTCATATTCACAAAATGCATTTGTTAGAAGCTCCATCAGGCAAAAAGCTTAATAAATTCAATAATCCCCACACTAAATGCATTAGTGCTGCCCATCTATGATCTTGATAGATCATGGTAGTTGCCCTTAAGCAATTAGTACTAGGACAATTGTTCACATTCAGCTGAAACAAAGCTCTGGCACTTGGTAATTGGTTTACTCTAATGAGAGTAAGAATTTCTGAAAAGGATATAGGCAATAAAAGCTGAAAATACAATTTATGGTGCAGTGAGAGAAATAAACAGACTTCATAATACTGCATAAAGACATTTCCCAGTTACTTGGTTCAGAGGCCTCACAACAGAAAACCACACTCGGTTACTTGCAACGGAATCTGAGCTGTGTCACTGGAGTGCTACCAACAGCAGGGCTACTCTCCTGCCTCTCTATGAACAATAATTGAAACAAGTCTTTCCA
>NW_009952561.1:471351-495167 GCF_000747805.2 Chaetura pelagica | reverse complement strand
TTCCCTACCTTCATTTTCAGCTTCATTAAATAATGAGTCAGGATGAAAATGGATGCCTAGGAGCAAAGTGAGCTCTGTAGCTAAAGACCTATCAACCTAAGGAGATGCTATAAATACATGGAAGTTGTGATGACAAACCCAAAGCAGGCCCAGGAAGAATTCACTGCAATAGGTGGACAAAGAGGTGGTCAGCCAAGTCAAGACTTCATCTCAATCACAAATGTAGAGGCAAGGAAAAAAATAAGTGCTTCAGTGCAGGTCTCACTTCTTACATGTTGTCTCTGTTAAGCAGGTGTCAAATACTAAGACCTCATGAGGCTCTTCTCACACTAACTACAGTTCTTTATACCTGTGTTCCCTGACAAACAAGCCCAAGCTGGGTCCTTGCAGGCTGTTAAGTCACAGGACAGTGCAGCAGAGAGAAGGTTATTCCTGTGTACAGAAGCTCCTGCTTTTGCTCAGCTCATATAATTGAATTATACATCCGATTAAATCAGAAAATAGAAAAACCTTTGGATGTGCAGCACTCCATGCTCAGTACCTGAACTCAAGTTCAGACCTCACCTTCCTGCCAGCTATAATATAGCAATTAGTTCCAGCAAAACTGTATTTGCTTACAGTACTAATTAGAGATCAAGAAAGTGGTTCACTTTTGATAATTACAGGGTTGTGTCCCACCTATCAGCCACAGTTAAATTGTTGTTATATTAATATAAAGCTTATAACCATGGCTGTTCTAAATTGAATAAATGTTCTTGCCAATTCTCCAATGCAATTAATTAACATAAAGGCCTCTGGAACTAAAATAACTTACATACATCTTGGCAATTGTTTCACTTAAAATAAAGCCAAATAATAGGGAAATACTCCATTTTTTTCTTTCATCTTCACATCTTATGTTTACTAAAGTTAATGGCCAAATAATCATTTAAATGTGCCTAACTGAATTACTCAGAATTGTTATACCAATAACTAATTTATATGTCCGGTGATTCATTATTCAAGACATTAATATTTTAAACAGACTGTTGTCAAACCAAGGGATATTCCAGGTCATGGTGCAGGAAGTCAGAGGGAATTCTATTCCCTCAGTCATCCGAATATAAAACACACTCATCTTTTAATTAGGTATTTGCTTTTTTCTATGGAGCACTGATGTTGCTCATACAGACAAATTTAAGTCTTCCCTGCTAAAGAAAAACTGCACACTACTAACCTATAAATGAGCCACAGACCAAATTTAAACAAGTTACACTGTGCTTCTTCAAACTAGTATTGGGAATCACATAAGCTAACATCAGAACTGATGTGTAAGAATATGTCTGCCTATGAAATCATGTTGGATGTTGAGGGGGAAACTCATTAAAAGCTGTGACAACCTCTTACCATGCAAACACTGAGTGCTTTGGTGCTCTTCCTTCCACCTCCTTTCAGACTGTTTTGCCTGCCTGTTAAAAGCAGGTGCAGATTCTAAGTATAGACACTTAATCACTCATTGCAATGCTTCAGCACTTCAGTGCCTGCCCAGAACTGAAGTCAAGGAAAGGGTTAAAAAGTTATGTACTTCCTAGTGTGTCTCAGAAAAAGAATTAGTCAGAACAGTACTGATAGGTAATTACCAGCCCAGTCTTCTCTCATGCTAAAGCCTGCTTAATTCACAGCCCATTTTACTTCACAATTCTTTTTTCTTCTCTACTCTGATATTTGTGACTTTATCTTATTCCAGCTGAGCTTAAATACTCACTGAAGTGGAAGCTGTTTTCTTTTGATTGTCTCAGAGCAAAGGTTCCCTAGTGCACCCACCTTATTACAGGGAACAGAGTGTGGTAGGGGAAGAAGAAAGTGACCTCAGTTAATGATTCAGAGGACCTCCTAAAGCTCACTCATTTCCTTCCACTGTCTCTAAATTATTATTCCCAGCAACCTTTGGAATTTCTACATTTTCCTCTAATAGCTTTATCCAAGGAGACAGTGGCTGGGAACATGCAGAGCACAGGGGTGGCAGTTCAATAACTCGGATCAACTTGCATTATGCTTCAATCTGTGTTAGCTCCATACACAATAACAAGCTCCATACACAGTAAGAAAGCCCTCATACAACTCACTCCACATCCATTTCTTACATGTTCACTCCTGACAGTTTGGATCTTTGCACTTAATAAAAGTTGTCCTGAAAAAGAAACACATGCATGTGTGGAAATATCCATGCATACATTATGCATGTTTCTACATTAACCACTTACATTCTATAATAAAACTACAGCCACTGACTCAAACAAATTATTGTCCTGAAAAAAGCCCTGGACAGGAGGCATTTCTATTATTCTGTCCCTTATTACAGAGTGAAGTAGCAGATCAGAAAGAAGATTGTCAGGGAGAGAAGACAACCGAAAAAATGCATACAGCTCCATTATAAGAATTAGACACCCTTCCAGAGCCAAGCAACATTCCCAAAACCAGGTCCAGCCAGGTCTTTTTTTTCACTACAACAGCCCATTGCACTGGGTTGGGCTGACTAGGACACTCACATCTCCAAAAGCTTCAATTTAGAGCTCCAGCACCAACAGGGTCAGACCCACATAGCAGAATGTACTTCAAGAAATTATAAACAACTTGTTCCATTACTTGTTTCCAGGGATTATTTCCCTGGAAGAAACCTCACAACAAAGTTCTACATAACAATTCCAGTGTTAGCAAACAGAGCTTACTCTGTGCTGCAGCCATAACTCTCTGTGACCAGGCTGTCACCTGGAGAAATGTTGGGATGTGGTTCTACATAATGAAGTATTTACACAGGAGCAATAGGATCTCTCTACACGCAGGAGTGTTCACTGTTCATTATTTGCCTTTTGCAATCTGTTATTCATTAAAATTTCAGCCAGCCAAGCACACCATGGAAATGAAAAAGTGACTCAGGTGAGCAACCACACACTCCAACAGCCTAGGTAAACAGCTCTTGAACTCTGCACAGGAAAAGTTCTTGGCACCAACTCTTCTACAAAGGTCTTAGAATTAAGTGCTCAGTGGTTATTCAGGGGTCACCAGCAGGAACATCCTGCAGCTTGTACCACTTACTTGTACCTCAACTTCCTGCAGTTGCCTAATCAGTCTTGTGAGCAGCACCACTGGGCAAGTATTTTGCCCAAATGCCAACCTAGAAATAGAGTTTGAGTCCTGGATTCCACGACAGCAAGGCACTAGGTGTTAACCACTAACGTTGATTCTATGACTGACCTGAGATTTGATATAATAAGTTATCACATGGAATTCAATGTTTGTCAAGCTTCAGGAGTTACAAGGTGAATTATTACTTCCTTTACTGAATTAATCACTGCTGATATTACTGTAATTTCAGATTGTACAAAAACATTTCCTCACCTTCCTCATTCTTCTGTGTCCTCCAATCCCCTTCATACTCAAATACTACTCTATTACATATGAAAAGATAACACATTTAGGCTGTTGTAAAGATATAGACAAGCATGTGTGCCCCTAGAGGGCTTCCTACTGAATATATCATCCCACAGGTCCTCTACCTACACTACTGATATTTTCATTTTTTGAATGGGAGAAAGACCTCAATGTCTAGCATTCTCTTTAAAGATATTTCATAATTAGCTATTTAAAATAATTAATACATTCTGTTACTAAATGATGCAGAGAGGAGCAGAAGACATAGTAGGGACTGGATCTTCTGTCCAGCTGCTGTTAATCAGAAGTCTGTGGCTTATACTGGTATGGGACTGGCCTAAAATAAATCCAGACTTTTATTTAAATGGTGTCTCATTAAGCCCTTCCCAGGCTACCTTAAACCTTTGTATCCCTAGCAGCTCCAATTTGGTTTAAGCTGAAAACATGTTAGAGAGGGTGGTGGTCATGGATGGTGCAGGATGAGTTACATATAAAGATATAAAGAGCTTGATTTGCATATATTCCACATACACAACGAAGAAAACAAATCCTTTAGTGTAATTCCTGACCTCCAGCTCCTCACACACAAACTAATTTATCTTAATGCCAGTGTCTATGACACAAAGTACAGTAAATTGATGACTGTGACCCTCAGTGTCATACAAAAAAAAAGTATCCCATGAGAGCATGCATTGTGTTTACAGCCAATTATAATCCCATCAGACCTTCTCTTGGGTCCCCAGATCTGAGCACAAGCAGAGCATGACCAGTAGACACTGAGCATCCATTATTTCCTACACTTTCATCCCACAGGACAGCATTACATACATCAGATATCATACAAACTTATGATCGCAGAGAAGTGAGAGAATTTAATTCAAAAGACAGTATCTTGGTACTTTTTTTCTGACTGAACTTACAGCATTTTGTCTTGCTTGCTCATTTTTTTTTCCAAATGAAAATTTTGCCAAGCCTGCACTGCCAGCAACTTCCCCAGGAGGGGATGGGAACCAGTCTCTGAAGCCAGCAAGAGTGGTTCCAGTGTGCAGAGGAATTTAATAAAATGCCAGTGCCAAGCCTGGCTAGATAACTTCCCTAAGATGATGCTTTCATGTAACACCCTTTCTACTGCTCCAGCCACACAAGTCTTCCCTGCCTGAATGACTTCACCAGCATCTAACAGGTATTAAGAACTGGGCGACATTTATATTTCTTTTTTCATGGTCCAGCACAGTTGTTCAAGGAGAATTTGACTCAAGAGACAGAGGGCAAATAGGTCTGAGCTTAACTTATTTGAATTTCCTTGTATTTATTACCTTGCCATTCAACATGGGAACGGTCAGTAGATAATTTATGGTATCATGCTCATAGAAATAAGTTTGTACTAACGTAATAAAAAGCTCAAAGTACCAGCAATTCTAATAAAATGAGAATTAACAATACAGCAGAATGAAGAGGGGAGGGAGAAGAGAAGATATAGTCATTAAATCAATAACACCAAGGTCTGGCTGAGATGTGCTCAAGTCAATAATACCATAAAGTTTTACACTGGCTGTAGAATGTGAAAATGTAATCATCTTGGCACATGTGAAGTCAGACCCATTCAGAGGTAACATTCACCAATAACAGGAGAAGGAGAACTTGTTCTGGGATCTAGAACTCCAAGGGGGAGAGCTGTGAGGCTGGAAGTTGACATCTTGCAGAGGAGAGCTGCCAGCAAACACAGCCCCAGCAGCACTAGCCTGTGGGAAAGCAGCACAGGGCCAGGTCCCTGCAACAGTAGAAGCTTTTCTAAGGGATCCTCCCCCTGCCTAAAGAAAAGCATCATAGTATGATTTAAATGTACTGGTTTAGGGTGATGTCTTGGATGACAGGATTGATGACAAATATATATATGAAATCTAGAGGCATGTGACCTAGGAGAAAGAAATTGGAAAGCAGAAAGACTCTGATAAAGGACTAGGAATTGGTGTAATTCATATGGTATGATAGTCTACATGGACTTCCCCAGGAATCTGGAAGGTGTGAAAAAGCAGATATTAAGCAATTACAAAAAGGAAGCAAGAATTTAGAACATTTTACCATTTGGCACTCAAAAGAAGTTTAAAATTATCAAAATATGAAAGATAAATTGAATCTCACTGATGCAGGAAACCACAGAATGCCAGGAGACAAAAGAAAGGACCTTAACCACAGAATTTTGTCTGGATGCAAAACTTGGAAAGTGAAAATGGATGCTCAGAACTCTTCCTGCAGCCACTGACAAGTGTCACAAATTATACAGCTCCATATTAAAGTAAATAAACATACAAAGCAGGATAGGATTTCAGACTCCTGCCACATCTGTTCTGGAAAGTCAGGATCCAGCCTTTTCCTCCTAATTCTGCAGTGTTGCTTGGACTGTCAGTACACTGGATTCTGAAGTGCTAGATTCAGGATGACAGTGTTTCACCTGTACTGCTGCAGCTCCCAGAATCACTCACTGACAGCAGCTTATCAGTTGATAAAGTGTAATGAATCCTTAAGAAAACAAATGTGTTATCACATGACTTTTTTTCTGGTTTATCTATTCATTCTATTTGTCATGTAATTTATAATTTTAACCTGTGAGAGTTCAAAGACAGCTTGATTTAATTGGAGATTGGAGAGACAACTGTCTGCAGTTATAAATGAACCTACTGGCTCAGTTCCCCTCTCAACCTCAGATTCCCATGTGCCTGAACAAGTCAAATGAAAAAAAACTTTTCAAACAAGCTTGGAGTAATTTAAAGTTACTTCACTTCCTGTGTCTGTGTTTCAAAATCTGATCTTAAAGCACTCATGAAAAAGTAAGGCTTAAAATCCTGGTTTTTTTTCCATACTTATGCAACGGATAAAATTGAAGTTATCGAGATCAACTTGTGAGGTTGAGGCAAAAGGGCACCACATACACACAACCTCAGACACTGCATTATTTCAGTCTTGGCAAGGGAGTCTGTGCATTTCCAGAATAGGATTAATGTTGATATTAATAATTATTGCATATCTAAGAATATACCAGTGAGTAAAATGGCCCTTCATTGCAATAGCATGTCAGTCACTGAGGTGTTAAAACTTGTAATTGTTTTAACCAAATATTATTGCCATTGTTTTCCTGAAAACAGCTCACACAAGAAAATGTAGAAGGAGAAAAGAGCCTCCCGTGTTTTATTTTTATATACCCCAGAAAATTATAGCACAGCTAATAAAATGAGGGTGTCCTACACAGGCTGGAATATTGTATAAATCATGAATAATACATCGGGCAAAAATGAGAAACTGCAATAGAATCAAACCTATATGGAAATAAATAAAACATAACAGCAGAGCTGCAATCAGGTTAGCTCTGTTGATAAAAATGTGTTTGTGTTTGCACGGGGAGGAGGGAGGGAAACGTCTCCCATAAATGACTGTGAAAGCATTAATAATAAGACCTACATGGCAAGCCAAGAAAAAGGGTAATTAACAAATAAGTGTCTCCAGTTCAAAGGCATTTGGTAGAGGAAGAAGGAAGACAGTAAGCCAAATGTAACAACTTGAAAAAGATGCCAGGAATTAATCTCCAGGATGGGCAGGAATAAATACCCTGGCCTTGCAGAGCAAATCTGAATTGCATAGTGATACCTGCAATGTGTGTCATTTTAATTTGGTGTATGAAGGGTCTGTCTGAGGAAATCTGGGGGAACTCAGACAGGAATTGTGCACAATCTCAGCTCTTAATTCCAGATAAGCAGGGAGTTAAATCCCAGTTTTTCTTTCCCCAGAGACAGATTCATCCAAGAGCATTCCTAGGACAGCAGGCAGGCTGCTGCAGGAGTTAAAGTAGCTGCACAGGGCAAAAACTGTTTCCCTCAGAGATAAAGAGGATAAATTTAAAAAGAAGATGGCTCCATGTTTATGACACTCTCTTGGAATCAGCTGCAGATGCAGAGTGAGATCTCTAGAAAATGGTTCATCTCCCCATTCTCTGTGCTTTTCCACACCTCCTTCTACTACACTCATTTTATTCGCACCTTAATGGAACAGAGTTCCACCCAAAAAGGAGCTCTGCTGGGTTTTGATGCTAAGCTCAGCAGAACTCAAGTGCAAAGGAGTTATCATACTTGCTTAATGGAACTCCAAAGAAAACATTCAAGGACAAAGTCTCCACCTGAACAATCCCCTGTAATGATCCCTATGTTTCAAAGTAAATCTCTTACCCCTAAGATTACTATTAACATTTTATGCAAATGGGATGCATCTCTCTTTTTTTAAGATTCAAAATAATCTATGCACATCTTTATATTACTTCTCAGAGCCATTAGCCAAGATGAGTTCATATTTTTATTCCCTTTGCATACTGAATGTATTTTATTTCTTTAGGGTAGCAGCTTTTATTATGGAAGTCAGCAGAACTTGATGAAACCTATTACCTGCCTCTTCTCTCTGTTCCAACCACACACAATATATGAGCCAAAATCAAAGTCTGGATTTCTTATAGTGGCATGTTTTTCCCTTATCATCTTTGCATTTTCTTCTGGATAGGAACAGGATTACAAATAACTGATCAAAATAACTGATTATCAAAACAACAAATAATTTCTAGGACCTATTCAACAAAATACACTTGCATTATTTTTTTATATATATTTTTTAGCTCAAAGAGAAAGTTTAGCTTCTTACAAAGCAGTTAAAAGATTATTTGATAACACTCTTGAAGTATCAACATGGAGAACAGAAAGACGATGGCAGCTGAAAGACACAAGCAGCAGTAAAAGCTAAATGGTGAAGTTAGATAAATTCAGACAAAAATACACCTTCCCCTCCTTTTTTTTAAAGGCAGATATTTCATCTTTGGCACATTATTCCAGCACTAGTAAACTTTGAGTGTAGATACTATTTATAAAGCAGGAACTCATTTAAGTCCTGTAAATTCTTAGAAGATACTTCTAGCTTTAGAAATCCATGTACTTGTTTTATTATTATTAGATCTCAGTCTCCAGTTTCCCAATCCATTTCTAGGATAGGACACAGCCACAGCTCTGTCAGCTGAGTACCAGCAGTCAGATGCAGCTGTGCTATGGCTGCCCTTCACTGGAGGCCTCTGGAAGTCTTACTGAATCATCTATAAATATTCACAAGTTGAATGCAGCAGCAGGCAAGAGTCTTTAATTTAATTTTGAAGGCTGCAACAGACTGAGCTTTCCAAATATGATGGAAGGTAAAGGCTCTCCTGCCAAAGAACAGCACTGCTTCTGGCTTCTAAATCCCAGCATTAAGACTACAGGTTAGGGAGCATCATCTAAGTTGAATCCTCTCTCAAAGAGCAGTAAGAGAAGAGCACAGGTCTTCCACTTTCCCTCTGCTGGGCCCTCAGGAATCTCACTCAAGTTAATGGATACTCAAGAGATGGGACACCTTGAGGTTTAAGCAGTTGCTATTGATACTCTGGCAGCACATGGGATCCTGAAGTCTACTAAGGTTTTTATCCTGGGTAAAGGTTGCATGAATATGTAATAGAAAACTTTCCCTATCCCAAAAGCTACAAATTCAAACAGACAATGGATAAAAGACAGACAAAGGCACAGAGAAGTGAGGCCATTTTCTTGTTGTCAAGAGTAGATTTGATGGCTTTCATAAGATGTAAATTCCGTTCTTCTCACCAGCCCCAGTGCTGCCTCCCCAGCTGCTCCAGAGACTTCATTGCCATCCTTTCCATCCTGCTGCAGGTGCTGGTGTGAGGCTCTGATCAGAAAACCAGGCCAATATACACCTGATGTGAAGTGCAGAGACAGGAACAGAAGCACACCAGCAACAATTCAAAAAGGTAGGTATGAGTTTCTTTTAAAATGGAAAAATAGAGACCCCACAAGCAAAATTAAGGTGAAGGATCTGGTGATCTGCTAAGGTAGAAAACCCCAGGACGTACTTCCTTTCTTCTTCTGTAGAATTAAGTTAAGCTCTCCAGAATTAACTATCCAGGGCAGAACTGGATGGCAAACAATGAGCTGCTGCTAATAGTTCTCTTCATAAGAAACACAGAATGTCTTTGGGTTAGAAGCAATGCTAGAGAGGATAAGATTGTGAGCAACCCATATTCTGAAGATAATGCTCAGGGAAGAGGACATGAAATAGAACTAGGACTGAAAAAAGCTTCTCAAGACCATTAGGCAGAAAGTGTTCACCCATATTTCCTTTAAGTTCAGGCTGTTCCTTTGAAGCCCACATACAAGTCATAGGAAGATGTGTTGCCAGCAAGGAAGAGGTTAACAAGAAAAGAGAAGCATGTGGTGCAATTTTTGATGT
Organism: Chaetura pelagica; assembly: GCF_000747805.2. Classification (NCBI taxonomy): domain Eukaryota; kingdom Metazoa; phylum Chordata; class Aves; order Apodiformes; family Apodidae; genus Chaetura; species Chaetura pelagica. The sequence goes on along the minus strand of NW_009952561.1, from coordinate 485,453 downwards.
TCTCAATATAACGATGCAGATGCTGTGGTGTGGTTTATTATAAGTTGTGACTTCTCATGTTTAATGAAGCCCTCTCAGCCCACTGTGATATGTACACAGGGATGAGGACCCAGTAATTTACAGCATTTGCGATCTTATTACAACATACTTTTTGCCTGGCTGCTCTTCAGGCCTAACAGGAGCTGTTATCAAGGGCTCCATGGAATATTGGTTATTATTTATAATTGGATATAAAAGAACTTACATATAAAAAATCATCTTAAAAGTGTAATTTGCAATAATTTTATGCTAACTTTAAAAAGCAAGGCAAAACAACACAGTCTTTTAAGACTACAATTTCCATGAAGCTAATGGATCCTGCTCTTCCTAGTGACCAACAATAGTACAAGCTTTGGTAGACTGCCTTCTGAAAGGAAGCTAATTGTTCAGCCAGCATAACAATAAATACCCTCCAGGTACTGCTGACTTGTTCCTCACTTAAGAATGTGTAAGCAGCAAAGCTGCTTCCAAGTTGCTCATGCTGCAATCCATACCTTGGTACTAACCAGTGGGTGGGTACCATGGTAATTCCAACCTTCTGAAACCTCATTAGAAAATAAGTTCATTCTGCCAATTCATTTACAATCTAAGCTTATGGACATACCAGGCATTCAACTTTCTACCTGCATTTATTTTTCCCTGGGGTCTACTTAAAACTATTTAGTCCTTTGAAACATGGACTCAGCCCCAGCTGCATGTATCTACAGGTCCTGGCACTGGGGACTCAGAGCCCTACAGTTCTGGGAGCCCTAAATGTTCTGGAAACCAAAACATTTTCAGCTAAATAAAAATTTTCAAACCTGAGACATTTCACAAGCTTGACTGCTTCAGCTAAAATCTTCCTGGAACATTTTCAGCTTTATGGTCATCTGGTAAGGAAGAAAGTCAAAGGAAGTGAAGGCCAGCAAGCTGCTGTGGGTCAGGTGGCACACACACCAGCACTAATGTTTGAGTTGTTCTTCTCAGAATCCACCAAAAGTGTACTGTGAATCCTGGACTGACCAGCAGGGAGAACTGACCAAGGCTTTTATCTGGTTCTTCTGCATTTTATCATGCAGGCTGGCATCTTTGGACCTGTCTAAAGCCACTTCATATAGAAGAGATAACAGTTGCTCTTTCTTAACAGGTGGAAAGGTGGTATCAGGCCGTTTCAGGATCTGGTTCTGAGCTTCCCCATCATCACTACACAGATAATAATGCTTCTCCTATAATGTAAAACACTTTAAATGTTTCATAGGAGTGTATGAAATATTGTTCTATGTTATTGTTTTTCAGAATAGACTGCAGTGCAGCAGCAGAAGGTTCTTTTAAGTGCTGTTTATTCATATTTACACTATCTGCATCTGCTATTTCATTTTCCTCTTCATAGCTTCTCATGACAAAACTACAAAAGATTGCAATTTTTAGAACTTATTCTTTGAACTTTTCTAATCTTTGCACCAACAATTGAACAAATGCTTTCATGTTTGCATCTATTGGGTTTTTTTTATATCAGGTCATTCCAAGCTTTTATTTGATTGCTGCAAGAAACCAAACTGTTGCTGCTCAATCTCTTTGCAATGTTCCCTATAATGTAGCCACTTAGCTATCAAATCTCCAGTGGAGGGCTGATAAAATCCATCTGTTAAAGATCACCTATACAATTTATTCTGCCTCTTTTTTTTTCTTTAAATAAGAATGCCTGTTTATTATCCAGCAGCCTAAACAAAAAAGAAATCCCCACCTGCACTGTATTACAGCCTTGGTAATGCAAGTCATATTGCTATAGAGAATGTTTGCTTTTAAAGATTGAAAATTCATCCCTTATACTTGAGGTGTTCAAGCTGGGGAGTATATTGCAAAGGCAGCTCACGAATAGCTGCAACTTGTTTTTTTTTCCCTTTTCTTAGCAAAAATTTCTCAGACAAGAAAATGCACGTAAATCCAGCTCCTGTTCCAGCCAGCTGCCACAGCCAGAAGCTGGATGGATGAATTATGAAAATTAACCAGGCTTCTTGTCTCCAAGAGAGCTGACAGGCAAGAAGCCTCTGCTATAGCAACTTCAGCACTTTGCTATCCAACTTTCAAACCAATAGTCAACATAAGAACAGTTTCTGTACAAGATGTGGGGGTACTAGACATTTCGCCTTCTTAAACTTGTGAGAAAATTGCTGGTGCTTCAGTCACATCTATCCATAAAGTGAGATCCACCTACAGCAAACCACATTGACAAGTCTCCTTCAACTCCTGGTCTCTAGACTATTGCTAAGAAGTCTGGGAAAGCTGGTTTAGGAACATGAGCCTATTTGGGTCAGCCTATATTCTCTAGACAATGCAGAATATTCTAGGTCTGCCAATCAGCGCAACTCGCTAATGACCTGGACAGCAGAAAAGCTATGCAAAAACCAAACCTGAAATCACTACAATTAAACTAAAAACCAAATTCAACCTTCTGAGACTAAGTAATCAGTGGAACAGATAATAGGAAGAATTGATTGCATGACTTTGAGATTTTTAGATCAAAATCATGTATCTTTCTAAAATATTTCCAGTCCTACCAGAAGCTGCTGAGTAAAAGACAGGTATCTGAGATGATACTCTCCACTTTATGACTCACACAAAGTCAGAATAAACAGGAGTATAACCTTACAGGCTTGTGATCTTGGAATTTATTCAGAACAAGAAATCTGCAGAACTGTCTAGACAAAAGATGACTGGTGTTTTAGCTCTAATACCTGTGATTACATAGTTCTCTCACATAAAATATTTACTGAACATGGAACCTTCTGAAACTGCCCTAGGTGCACCCTGTGAGCAGATTTAACTGTTATTCATTCCTGAAGAAGAGAGTAAATCAGATATCAAGGAAAACATGCTTCAGTACCTGGCTTGTGAGACATTTACCTCATTTTTACATCCCAGAAATGTATTATTTCTATGCACTAATAAAAGAGAGAGAAACTCTTAATAGCTCAGGAAACAGGCTGGCTCTCAGTTCATATTGAAGCAAAACATGACTTGTATAAAGTAAGCACTGAACTCTTATGGAACTACCACTACCACAAAAGTCCATACTGAAATGCCACAGTGAATGAGTAATCTTTTCCCCCTAATAATCAGGCTTAAATTGGCTTAATTGTATGAGATACAGCTTTAGCAATTTCCTTTTGTGATTTACAGGATTAAAACCTGTTTTCCTGCTGGCAGGCAACACTGTTTACCAGCCTCTCATCTCCTGTTCCCATTTCATTTAGGCAGTGTTCTGACATTATTAAAGTTGGATTGTTTCCTTATGCCCATCAAGCAAAAGGTGATTTGATACCAAGTGTTAAAATATTATTGCTTTGTTTCTCTCTGTCCATAAAACCTGCAGCCTGCACTCTGTGGCACAGGAGGAGCTACTCATATCTTAAGATTCAGCGGTATTGTAAGCAAAAGCCTTGCCCTGGCTTGTCTTTAAATGTTATGATTTTTCTTTCCAGCATCTGCTGCTCCTTCTTAACAACACAGGACAGCAGAGAGGTAAACTAATGTCCTTTTCCTGCAAGGAAAGTACGATAAGTGCACAATTGTCTATCCTTTCCATCAGAAAAAAAAGAGGTCAGACAGCACCTGGGACATGACAGAGCCTTGTTTGTGTGATATTAAAAGGAGAGAAGTCATAATCAAAAGCCACTCATGGAAGGCATGGCGAGACACAAGGAAGAGAGTCCTGCAGCAGCTCTGCAGCCAACACAGGGAGAAGGGGCATGGCAGTCCAGGAGGAAAGGAAAAATCAATCTTCTGGTGTGACATGATATTCCTTTGATCAAACTAATCTTTTCATACTTCTCTTCCCTTTTCTTGTTGCTGTTAACACCTTTTGCCTTTGGGAGGAAAAATGAAGAGACAAATAGAAAGGTTAAGGTGGACATGGCAATAAGAAAGGATGAGCTTAACTCTGCATTGATTTGTCACTGGGTTTTGAGATCTGCACACATGAAGCCATTTTGCAGAGACACTGGGAGAAAAACAAGTTTTTTTAGGGAGGGAGAATAATTTTCAAGGAGGCAAATTCAGAGTCAGGACCTGCTGGTGAACACTGACAACTGCTTCATTTGTTTCCCAGAAACATCCTAGGTCAGAATTAGATGAAACAAATTACATTTCTGAAGAGATATATCAAAATACTTACCTTTTTGAGGAAATGACACCTGATGTAGCAAAGCCCTTAGAAGATATGCAATATAACCTCAAAATTCCTAAGTCTCATCTCCAAAGAAGATTTCAATATTCAGAAACCTAAATCCCAGTGTAGCATGCTTGATTTGTATTGTATGCTTAAATCCTACTGAATATATTTCTAAATAATGAACAATTACTAAGATTTGCATTAATGTAACACAAGTTGCAACAGAGGGAAAGCTTTATATTAAACATTAAACATGTGAAGACCTCTAGAGGATTAGTGCTTAAAGTTCATGCAATATTCTCCCCCAGGAAGCTGCTGAGGTTCTTTCACTAGATGCACTCAAGAGAAAATTCAGTTTAAATGCAAACTGAATGGTCTGCTGAAAATTAAAAAGATCCCAGGAAAGCAACTACAGTTGCTCTTTAAATATGTAACTAAGGCTGGATTTGATCGCCTATAAGACAGCTATTGATTCAAGATTCTGAAGAAAAGAGTGCAGTTCCCTTCCTTCTACCACCAAAGTGACATTGGAAGTTAACATGAACGATTTCATTAGTCTTGAGCCTCTTGGAAGCTTCAGAGCCCATATAAAACATGTTAAGAATAGCACCACTTCTCATCCTTGACTTGCTGTTGCTAAACAATGACACATCAATTCAGGTGCTAATTACTTTTTTGTTAAAGAGCCTTATTACAACAAAATGCCCCATTGAACACCTCAGGTGCTGCATGCCCCAGAGCTGCAGCACAGGAGATGGGGCCACACTGACCTTTTCAGTATTCTGCATTGTGACTTGTAGTCATTTTACTCATTTCACTGTTTTACAGCTCCAGTGAGAGACAGAGCAGGGTGAAACAGCCATCCCAATCAAAATATGAAATGATCAAAGGTCAGAATAGTAAAGCATAATACATTAGGGCACTAAAATTAGATGCAGTCTCTGTGCCAAAGCCTATAATGAGAAAAGAAAATGGTAGATAGCCTATGGGTTCATCTCCTGGAGAAGCCAGAAATTATTTCTCATGCAGACAGACATACAGGTACTTCTAAGGCCTGCACAAATCATGCAAGTGTGTCTACTCATGCAAATCACTAAACAATGGAGTTTAGCTACCAATTCACTGAATGTGACAGAGGGGGTTGGCTTTTCTCTTTTCATGTTCTGCAAGCCAGGCAGTAGTCCTTGTCCCCCAGCTGGTCACTATCAGCATGGCCAGCTCAAAGTCACTGAAGATACAAACACCAATTTCTACTGAGGATTTGGCTCCTAGTAACCACAGAAACTTGCCTCAGCCTTTTTTGACGCAAGCCTTGAAGTTATCCTAAACCCTTGAGAATCTTGCAGACCTCTTAGCTACCCAGAGCAGCACACGTTGCCTTGCCTGGGAATCAAAGAAAAATCACACCAGTTTAATGGCATTGACACAAACACCAATACTAGGGAGTTACATCAGTATAACAGAATAAATTTCAAAGGCTCTGGGTTTGGCTCTAACAGTGCAGCTTACACAAAAAAACCACCCAGACTGATTAGTAATAAAGAAAAAAGCCTGGAAAACCATTGAGAAAACAGTAAGTGAGGCTAGACACTGACCTTGCGTTTAGGGCACGACCAGATCAAGTTCTAATTCTGCCATAGATTTTTTAATTTGGAATTTACATTTTCAATTAAAATTTTCATTTTCAATTTGGAAGAACAAAACCTATACTTTTTCTCTTCCTTTATTATTGCTTTTTAAACTGTTTGTTCTTCAGTCTGGGAGAGCTGCAGGTCACCTTTATGTACACTGCCATGACTCCATCTGGCCTCCCAGGTAGTGTTGTTTTGCAAATTAATAACAAGAAAACTGATATTTATTTACCAGAAACATTTTTCAACACCTTACCACAAGCTAATACCAGAACTGGAGAGGAGCTTACGAACTAACACATAAAAAAAATCTAATATTGGAAAATTAGCTAATAAAGAGCAGTATTAACTATGTTTTAGATATCCTGTTTGATAATCTGCATGAAGATTAACTTTTTTAGCTTGATACATCTGCAGCAATTTTGCCTCCTTACAAATTTCTCTGCTGAAAGAACCAAAAGTGAGAGTAAATAAACAGTAAGGTAACTCTGATAAGAACATTATTGATTTTCTTTTCACTTCACTGAAGCTGTTGATTCAAGTATTTGTAAGGCTAATTTTTTAAGCCTTTTGCTGAGCACTTTCAAGTTTCTTACAATTCCTACAAATTTAATTTCAGAATTGGGAATGTTGTTGATACCAGAATATCTTATTAGCAATAAAAGTATATTACCTATAATTGAATAGCTTTGCAATTAACAAGTTGGAGAGCCAGCAAAAACAATCAATTCCCTCTGATGCATCCACAGCAGGAGGTATTTGAATTACCAGTGGGTCAATTAGCATATTTCTACCCAAATGATAAATAAGTACATAAAATGCACAAGATGGAAATAAGCAAATATTAGACCCATGTAAAATGAAGGCAGAAGTTAAGGAAGAAAGTACTATTCAAAATCTAAATCATATTTGATGCACAGAGAGAAGAGAACCATAATACTTGGAAGCCTGGTTCTGCCAGGACCATACAAGGGCAGCAGCTGGGAGAGGAGCTGATTTTCCCTAGCTCAGCAGCAAAGGATCAGGCCTTCTCCATCCTTTGCAGCTAACCAACCACCCACCCAGGCTTTATTTTCCAACAGACCTTCAGCAAATGAAATTCTGCCCAAGCGGATCTGCACTGAAACCAGAAATGTTAAGAGTTGTTCAAGCTCAGGGAGATCTAACCCAACACACTTGCGGTGTTTGCAGAGACTCCTTCCATGAGATTAACTCCTACGTGTTTATTACTTCAAGAAATATATCTCTGGCATTTAAAAACTTAGCTTTCATCTGTTGGAGCTAAATATCCGTGGTGTTTTCATGAGTGGTGTGTAATTGGGTAATTCTAATTGCAAATAAGAATATTTTCCTCCTTGGAAAACAGGTTTAAGTTTGTATAAGGTAATGGAGCAAGAGTCTGAAGATCAGTCATGGAACAAATTGCATTAAGTGAAATCAGGCAGTTGTCTGTTCTGGTTTCTTTCCTTGAAAAAGCTTTATCTCACCCAGACCCACTGCTTCTTCTAAGAAAAGACAAAAAAAAGCAATTAAGGAAAAATATTACAATCAACTTCCATTCATTCATCTCTCAAAAACCAAGGGCTCTTCATCCCCATTTTCACATCTCTTTTGATAAATAACATGGAAACAGGAATGGGAAGGTTGTTGCTATGTAACTTACAGGATTGAAATGTATGAGGCATGCTGACCTTTGCCTCTGGAGATGATGTGCAAACTATTTATATGCACAGCTGTACAAATTGTCAGAGTTTAATGTTAAATTCCATGGAAAATCATCTTTGCTGTTCTGCTTTTGAGGAAAGGACAGGGTTTAAATATTTTATAAGCTTTCTTACAGTGCAAGCATATTTGGTATTACATAAGTGAGCTGCACAGAGATCTCTTTCAAGGCTCTGGCTTCAAGCATCCAGCAATCTCTCCTGTAAGGAGAGTGAAAGTGATGGAGTTTTATCAGATCAGAAGTGGCAAAAATTACCAGAGAAGATTTGGGAGGTGCAGCAAAACACCTTTCTTGTGCTTTTGTAGGACAGCTTTCAGCAGCATGCCTTCCTTCTGCTACCTGCTCCAAATGGCTGCTGCATCCCTGGTGGAGTTTACCTTCTCCCTAGAACATTCAGGTAAGTGACAATTTGATTTTCAGTTTTACAGAAAAGCCTTCAGGACTTCCACGTAACCTTCCCAGGATGCTGATAAGCTGAAAATCTCCTCTCACTGTAATTTGACAAACATCACAGCAGGGCTACTCAGCACCAGATAGTGCAAACACATGACTAATCCAGTGCTTACAATCACCATCTAGAAATGACAAGAGACTGACTTTGTGCTGGGACTGAGAGCTCAAGGCTTTCCAAATCAAGGCAACATCAGTGAAATAAGAACTTACTCCCGTAGTGCTCAAGGTGTTTCACAGCAGAGTTAAAACACATCATTTATTTTTTTTACCCTGTTTTACAGAGTAGCAGAGGCATGGAGAGGCAAAGTGCAGACCAGTGGCAGGGTTCAGAATCAGATTCAGAATGTATAGGGGTTTATTTAAATACTTTCCCAGCACAACATTACTCTCCAGGAAGTAGAACAGAGGCAGGATCCAGTCAAAGCCTTTACTCCTAGCAAAGCCATTCTGATGGAAAGACCAAAGATACAAGACCAAGATACAAGAATATTCTCTGGCCCAGTCCTGTGTGTCCCAACAAAAATCAAAACACCCTAACACTCGGACTGCTGATTTCTCTGTGGAAACCACCTCAATAACTGCAAAAGGACCAGCAGAGCCTGTGAGCATTTTGTGCAGCAAGTTTACACTCACATGTCATTTCTTTCCCTTGGGACCTTTTGATACATATCACAAATATAAATATGCTGAATGTATGACTTCATTATTGTCCAGAAAGTCAACATAACACAAGCTGAGGCAATCAGTAACAAAGATAATGGCTGTTGCTTGAAACTTTAGACAAGAATATGATAAAACTGGCTACAGTGTTAATGAGCAGGCTCCTGCAGGCTGTGCAGCCCTGGCACTTCAGGGGTGAGCAGTGTATGTGTGTGAGTGCAGCCATAAACTGGTAGATGGCTAATAGGATGTGTCTTCCTTTTGTTTTGTCTTCAACTGAGTGTTGTGGAGGTTGGAAGCTGTGAAAATTGCCTTTTCATTGTGTGTGGAAACACGCATTGCACCTCAGTCCCTGAGCCAAAGTGGAGTAATGTTTGGGAAAATTGTTGGGTTTGGAGTGGTTTGTTTTGGTGTGTTTTTTTTAAAAAAGTTTAGGATTTCTGACATTTCAGAAACAAAACAAAAGATAGTTTAAAACCAATCCTGAAGTGTTCCCAGATTTTATGGATTGACAACTCTATTCCCCTTAGTTTCAGGATGAAAGCAACAGCTTAGTGCACCACTGAGTGTAAGCAGTGGTCAGACTGAATTACTGTGATTTAGTTACCAATTCAGAGTCCCCAGGAGCACTGACAAAGGCTGACAGGTTTTGAGGTGCAGCTTTTCCTTTCTTTCCCCGTGAAGCAAAACCATAAATTGTTTGGGGTACCTTCTGGACTACAGACAAAAAAACCATCTGCCTATTTTTTGCCCTCACATCTTACAATCCAAGGGAAATTGTATTAGATCAGTGCTACTCCCAAGAAAGCCTGAGGGCAGAGGAAGCAGGATGGGTGAACCTGGCAGTGGCAATTCCACTTTGGAGTCAGCACTGTATCAATTACCAAGCATGATTTTATGGTTTGATGGACCATAAAGCTTCAGGCAACAAATCTGGGGTATGATCTCAATCATACAACATCATTAAAGATCTCATAGCACTACTTGTTTGCATCAGACTATTTATCATCTTGTCTTGGATCAATTTTGGTTCAGCTCTTTCAAGGTAAAATTCCCCTTTGCAATTTCTGACACTGAATTCTCCCCCCTCCTGTGTTCAGCTGGTGTGTGGGAGGCATAAGAGCCCTCAGAGCACTTCATGTCACCCCAAAAGTGGCTTTCCACCATTGCCTTGCAGAGTATTGTAAATTCTTATTTACTCGTCATGAAAAAAGGGATATTTAACCTAGAAAACTGCTTGGGTTTTATGATACAAGATAGAACTAAGATTTTTTTTTCCTTTTTTGATTTTTAAGAGACCCTTTCCTGCCTGATTTACCAACCAAAAAAGCCATTTCTTGCCAACCAACTTTTGACTAAAAATCTCAGGCAGCTAGAATTAAATCAAAAGCCCTCTACATATTATGGTTCTTCTATTGAAGCCTTCTATAAGGTTTAAAAATAGGCAGGAAGTTACACCTAATTCTCTGTGCACATCCTTGGAATTGGACATAGATTTATACCAGCTGAAAATTTGACCTAAGACAATATTCTTGAAGAAGAGGGGGGTGTTTAATGCTTGAATCAACAAGACCACCACAAAATCTACAATACTTGATTATTGTAAAAAGTATTTAAACAACCGAGTACATCAGAGAGGAAAATAAAGCACTTACACTTGCTTTTACTTTGCATATCCAGAGACACTCCACAGATGAGCCAAATAACTCAGGGCTACAGGCACTGAGCAGAGTGCTCCACAGAAAAAGGAGAATATTTATTACCAGTGCTGAAGGATATAAAGTTATTTGAAAGGTATAGACTCCATTCTTTTCTCAGGCAATAGGGACTTATATTGCTTTTATATTCTCATCATCTGGACAGATAAATCATTTTTGAGAAAAAATTTAAATGATTCAACATTACTGGTTCTAATGGTATAGTGAAAAGGAGCTGGGGAATGTCACTCAACACTGTAAGAAGCATATGGGAATATAATGAGTTACAAAGTGTTGCAGAGGTTTTTGTAATCAGGCACATTTGCTGCTGTTATACTTCAGGATTGGATAAACAATGAAATCTTTGAAAAGTAGTGATTGCATTATGAGCATAAGTTCAACTTTCAAAAGCCAATAGGCATTTAAGAGTACACGTCCTGCTGGTTTTGAGCAGGGTTTAAACTATCAAATCACATAAGCACTTCTGAAATTTCCAAGCTTAAGCCCTCGAGTGCCTATATTGCAACTTAGGCTTTCATGAACTAGAGGGTTTTTTACTGTATTTAGACAATTAGAGACAGAGACAGTAACTAATGCAATTTTCAAAAGTTTTGAAGTACATTAACTTGTCTCAAATCAATGAGCATTAAACGCTGAAATGAAGTAGATGCCCATATGCTTTTTGTCAAGTAGAGATGGCTTCTACCTTACCTCATTTTGGAGAACTATGGCAACCTCAAAGATAAGCACAGACCTTTGCTTCTGCATCTCCAGAGAGCAAGTCCCCTTCAGAAAGCTGAACAAGACACCCATACCTTACTTGTGCTGCGGAGGTGCCCGTTTCTGACCACTCTCTGTAGGGCAACCTCCTAATTTGCCTGTATAGAATAATCCAGCTTTCCTATGGCTGACATCAGCTGTGAAGACTCCCACCCCTTCAAGAGTACTTCAAGTACTTGTTGTACTGATCCACAAATAATCCTACAAATAATTCTACAAATAATCCACAAATAATTCTACACAAACTTGGTGCTTTTGAAAACGTGACTTGAAATTTTAATGTTATTTCTCCTGCTGTTGAACTGTGGCAGCAGAGAAGTGATGCTGATCAAGGAGCCCCTCATTGAACCAGGAACTGCTACTACAGAAAAACTAAGTCTGTCCTCCAAATAATGTGCTTCCTAATAGTGTGGTAAGAGAAAAATCAAAGCCTAGTTCTCTCAAAGGCAAAAACCATCTGGGCAGAGATCACTTCTGTGTCAAAACAAAAAAGACCTTCTACATGTTAGATCTTCACAAAAAAATGTTTTCAGGCTTCTATGGAAGTCACTTGTGTGTCTGAACACTCCAGGATGAACACAGGGGCCCAGAGGTGGGGCTGCTGCCAACAGACACACAGTCCTGGACCGGCACATGTGCCCAGCCTTCTCCTGCTTTGAGCACTTCACTGCTGGCATGAGCTGAAGGACTGGAAAATACAGATACACATAAAGAGCTGATTGTTATTTTTATTTTTCAATATTGCTTTCAATTTACCAAGGGTCCTAACTTCTCCATCAGTGATGGTGCTCTAAGCACATGGAATATGACTCCTCATTTACATCTGCCATAGATCAGCATTCAAGAACTCCAGAAAAATGCTAGACTGATTCACAAAAATCAAATACAAAACCAAACAAAATCATGGGAAACAGGGAACTATGGGAAAACAAGGACAGGAGAGATGGAAGCAAATAACAAGGAGCAATAAGGCCAAAATTCAGGACATGTGATTCCCTCCCACTCTAACCATTATATACATTTAGATCTGTCCTTCCTGCTGCTTTGTCTGGAACTTCAGTGCAAACCAAGTACCTCCACAAAACAAGTGACAATAAATGAAATTCCAGTTTCTTACAGCAACTAAACACTAAGTGGCTGCAGAAGAGGAACACAAGATCCGTGCATCTCAAACCCACTTTGAAATACACAAAAGTCAAAACAAGAGTTAGTTGGACAAATACAGACTTTATCCTATAGAGAAAAAGTTTTGTCAAAATTAAGCCCCTTTTCCGGGGAAAAAAGAAGCAAAATGGATTTAATGGAACCAACAATTTTCTGACCTGTTTCAACAAAGAACATTCTGACTGACTCCACTTAGAGCAGCTCATCTCTTGTACCACAAAAAGTGCCACTTATTTCAATGGAACCACTTTGCTGGAAAGTGCTGCTGCTTCTGAGCCCTCCTGAGCTACCACTGCTCCCATCCTGAAATCAGTGACTCCTCACACAGCAGAGCAGCACAGCTCAGCTGGGCTGCTGGAACATTTTACAGGATTTGAGTAATTCACTGTCACTGATGCACATCAATCAAGCCCCATAATCAGCATTCCTGATCATACAGATTTCCAGGACCATTACACCTCTTCTCGTCAAATAGTTATGATTTTCCTCCATTGTTATAATTCTGGATCTGATTGTTGATAATAGAACTACATCCTTAGCTATAAATAAAACCAGAAAGTTATTTAACAGCAGGACAGCTACATCAGGTGACAGGACATCTGCTTCATTTTCTCATGGTCACATCAACATGACAAAGCTGTAGGTTCTGGGCACCTGAGAGCTGGCAATAATCTTCAGATGTTCACCCAATAGTGGCCATTATGTCTTATGATATATTTTATCTCAGGTGAGATATCAGTGGGCTTGAGTCAGATGAACCAAGAGGTTGTGGTGCAGGGAAGTGAAAGTATTACCAAATTAATACAACTACAGCCCATTAGGGATCCACTTTTGTCCTCGATGTTCCAAACTAAATGATGTTTCCAGTGTGGAGAGTTGGATACTGAGCCCTCCACCACTTAATCACATTTCACAACTCACTTACAGTGACAACTCAGCTTATATTGAGCACAACTTAATGCCACTATATTCTGAGGACCAAGTGCAGCTGAAACACTAACTCCATTAGCTTTGCAGCTCTACTTGCCAGGTACTCTGGCTGCAGCCCAACATAAGGTGACCAAGCATAAAGAAATAAGGTTAAAAACAAAATCACAGCATGGAGGTAAGATACAAAAGCCAGAAGTGATTCTATATACACAATATAAAAGCAGGTATTGCTACTTTGCATGTGTCAGGGTTTTATGAGCTTTTCCACTCCAGATAAATACAAAAGCAGTAGAAAAGTGTACCTTTGAGCCCTGAGTAGAAACTGCATCCCTAGCACAAAAGCAAGAGCAGAAGGGAGCAGCTCTTCCTGACCTTGACAACAAAGATCCAGAGCTAATAACATTTTTGCAACACTTTGACAAGTTGATCAGAAATGCTGTGTTTGTGGAAAGGTTATAAAGAGGCCTGCTGGGCCCAAAGCAATCACACAATGCCACGGCCTAATCAGATTAATCTTCTTTCTATAAGGCATCAACATTGTGGGGCTGATTCTTCTGTGTTCTGTACTGCTGCTTCATAGTGCAGTTATCCCTGGTTTTATGGAACAGTAGATGTAAATTTCACCCATTCCTGTCTTTAAAGACAGCATCTCCCATGGTTGTGCCTCCAAGTATTGGACAAAACTAGCTTGACTGTACAAAGGCTCTTACTGTTTCCATCAGAACTTCTTGTTTGTTCCCTTTTGGCTCCCCTTCAGAATACATGCCAGATGCTGTAATTTGCACCTGTTTGGTTAGTGTTTGAGAAGCCTAGTTGTTTTTAGGTTAACAGAAGGAAAAAACATCTTCGGAGCCTTTGCTGAATTTCATTAACTT
>NW_009952561.1:456246-471201 GCF_000747805.2 Chaetura pelagica | reverse complement strand
TCCCTACCTCTCAGCTCTTCCACCTGGTTCTTACCAAAAAGCAGAAATCCATCAATGACATGAAACAGGGCAAAGCAAAAGCAGTCAATATTGTAGCAAAATAGTGTCCAGCCAGTTTACACCAGCTGAGTATTTGGTTCAGTCTGAACTCACCATCTTAATGTTTGTATCTTTACTCATGCTGTCACCTCACAGACCAGGATGCAGAATTGACACATGGCTTTCATTACACATTTTCACTTTCTCTCAATGCACAAGTCCTTTCTTCAAGCAGGTGAGAAATCAGGTCTTTTTCTTTTGACTACAGAAGCAGAGCAACTAAAATGAACCTATTCCTGAAGGATGAGCTCCTTACAATCACTTCACTGCTCTAGGAGGTGGAGTGGTACAGATGACCTGGAATACTTAACTCCCCCAAAGCAGAGAAGATTCTTTCAGCAGATGATTTAGAAGATGTATTAAACCTCTGCCCAGGTCAGCAACTCACAATCTAACCTCCTTTGCACTGCTTCTTTGCTGAGCTAATAAAAAACTCCTCCTTTGAGATATTTGTAAGAGTCAAAGTGGAAACAGAAAACATACATAAGGAACTTGATAATTTATTCTAACAAAAAGCTAAATAACTTGGGCCGGAACCTTCACAGGTACAACAGCCCCTGACATTTCTTCTTTCCTCCCTGGGCATTTAAACTCTGCCACACATTCACATGTTTTCAAGTTGTCTTCTCCTTTTTCCATACCAGCAAAACCAAGCTGGATCAAGCTATCACACGGCTGTGGTGAAATCAATCAAATGCTAACAAGTGCCACTCCATAACTTACACAGAAGATGAGACTTCAGAAGCTCTCAAGGAAAAAGCAAAGTAAGAGGCTGTCTTAGGCTGACAAAAATGATCAAAGCTTTTCCTTCAAATCTGTCCAGTTCTCTAATCATCTTTAATGTTGACTGATCCTACAGGGCTCATATTCAGATGTGGCTGACTTCATGCATGTGTCTGTTCTCAGAGATGTGACCTTGTCCTCTCAGGGATTCAGAACTTGGTGTTTTTTTAATGTTGAAAACTGCCTTTTCAGGCAGTATGAGCCTTTCTGCTATGGCCTTTGCCCAGGTAGTAAAGAGATGAAACAGAGGAGAGGGAGAAAAAGAAATCTGCTGCTGGGCTCTGAATAGGACATGATCTGTGAGTAAACTGAACAAGCTGGGATGCAGTAAATAAGCAATTAACATTCCTTTTGGCAACTCTGCACCTGTCAGAGCTGAAATGCTAAAAGGAGGAAACAAAGGGGAAACATCTCTTAAATGAGGTCAGAGACAAAGAGGACCCTTTGTGTGCTCCTCTTACCAACTTGCTCAGCCTTCTGGCTGCATGTCAGCACAAAGAATTACTGCCTATGGAGGCCTGAAAACGTACCTGCTATGCAAAATCTGTGGAAGATGTTAAAGTAGAAGCCAAACCTGATCTCCAGTTACTGCATGTGAATTTAAATCTGGTGAGTTTTTCCTAAGATTGCACTGGTGACACTGTATTAGGGAATTTAAGACTCCAAGCCAATCGGAGTTATGAAACAGAAATTTATTAATTACAGCAAGCAAAAATAGCAAGGTAACAGCGCTGGGTGCCAGGGAGTAATCTCTCCTCCTCTGGACACACTTCCTCTTTCATGTGTCTTCTTTAATAGCCTTTCGTGGTGCACTCTGCGCATGTGTAATCTCAAGTTCTACATGTCAAATTGCTGAAGCATGCAGTTCTTAGGCCAGTCCCTGGAACAAAGTTCGTTAGCACATCCGGCTGAACAAACAACTTCGGTTTCCTGGAATGTATTATCAACTTAACAAATATTGTTCTAGTTGCTTAGTACAAAGTTCATATTTAACTAGATACACAGTACACAATACAATTGCTAAGTGAACAAACTTTACACATAACAACACCTGACCAAAGCAACAAGTTCTGAATCTGGCACTCCTGCTTTTTGAGAGTTATTTCAAGGGCTGATTGACAGAACACCTGAACTTCTATAAATTCCACTGACCTCTCTCACAGTGCAGACACACATGAAAGCTTTCGTCATGGCCTGCACACATTAGAAATGCAAAATCTAATTATGAGTGAAAGACTGCTGCCATCAGTTCCCATCCTCTTTGCATGAGGTCTGTAACTAAACAAGGAAACTATTAACATAAAAGCTTTGTAAAGAAAGCTACTCCCCAACAGAAATTCTCTAAGCTCTTCAACAAGCTCTATCCTTTTTCCTCATTTCTTTAATAAATGCAAAAATGAAGCTGGGGAGGGGTAGGGGTGGGTGTCAAGGGGCAAGAGTAGAAATGTGAGTGGTTTTCAAGGTAATTTTCAAGGTTTTCCTTCCACATGCCAGAAGACTTTAGAAAAGAGCCTGCTCCGTTTCCATGTCTTGTATTCACACAAAGTGTCCAGGTCTAAGGACACAGCAGAAGCCTGGCTGAGTTGGGCTTGTCACCTTTCCTCTACAGAATTTGAATGTAAGAGGAAAAATGTTAACTCACATGAAATGCATGGCTTCCTGGATCCAAGCATCAGCATCAGTTTGATCTTGTGCCTGTATGACAAAAAACTAAGCTAAAAAGAAAACTGGTTTTTGTCTTGAAATTTCTAGAAAAGCAAAGAATGTTTACTTGTTTGTTTTCTTTGGGCAGGGGTTTTTGAAGCACAGTCTCATTTCTTAAGCTAATCAGCTCTGCCAGAGCCAGGAATCTTCTGTTTCCCTCCTTAACCAGGGTGAAGGGAAAAGTTGAGCAACGAGGAATTTAAGCAGCAACAGAAGTGGCAGAGCAGCAGCGTGCAAAGCAGTCTAGGGAGGAGAAAAAAAAAATGCAATGATCATGACCTGTTTTCACTCAGTGTTCTCCAATTAAAGTGACTTTTCTTATTTGGAAACCTTTTCCATGGAACATTAATTTTTTCTTTGTATTCTAGGAAAGCAAATTGGAAACCTGCACAGTGAAATTTTACTTCACGGTAAAATTACAACCAATTTTTCCCCACACAAAACCAACCTAACAGTCACTTGCTGGTTTTCAAATCAATTTTCCTTTCATTTTCACTGAGATAAATAGCAAAGTTTTCATTACTTGTGATGTGACAATGTTTCCTCCCCCCCAAAAAAAAGCTCCTCTCTGAATGATCATAGTAATTCTGTTTCTCAGAACCAGGTATGAAATTCTTTATGAAAGTATCCATTAATTGTTAGACACAGATTAATTCAGTGTTTCCTGCTCATTGAAAGGAAAACCTGCTCGAAGACCATGCTCTTCATACAGTTTGCCCTGGAGGAAGGTGAAGTTCCTCCCCATGGTGTATCTACCCACTCTCATGCTCATCCATTTCACAAGCACAAAGAAAGGAGTTCAAGCAGAGAAAAAAATTACGCATTTAGAGGACTCTTTCCTTTCACAGCTAGTTACGTCCTCTTCCCCTGTGCTTGAGCATTAAGTCTGTTACCAGTGAAAGGAATTTTTCCCCTGAATTAATGTGAATCATTCTGTCAGAGAATAGTGTAACTATCAGTAATTTTCAGATCAATTTACATGACATTCCACTTATATTATGCAGTGCCATGTTGCTGTTCCACTTGACTGCATTCATTACATATGTCCTTAAAATTGAAAGTTTTCATCTCTGTGCAGCTCCTATTTCCTGTGGTTATAATTGCAATAACTCCTCATCAGCTGCTTTTACTGTTCATTTGCATCAGAGTCTTAGCTACCACAAAGACTTTTTGAAAATAAAAAGATCTGATGGATTCTGGAAGCCAGTCTTTTTTGGCAGCTTTCAGAAATCCTTCCAGGTACCCCAGGACTTGTAAATCCAGAACATGTTTATATTCTCGTCATAAATGTCATGATTACGGCCACAGAAAAAAGCTAGAAAAATTAATCCAGGTTTCTTACATTCTGACCCCTTTCTTAGCTATGGGCTCACCTTTTCCATCTTCTCCACTATGTCATCCCTCCCTTTCCTCACAGATGAAACCTTGTTTCCAAGGCTACAGAGCAAACCAAAGCCTGAAACAAAATTAGAGCCTGCAATTACTAGTTTGTACTTGAAAACCTTAGTTTCTAGACCATGCAAATGGCTTCCAAATGGAAGCTTGACTACTGCCATGTAGAAACTTAATTAACTGTCAGGATCCATCAATTAGACAGACATGTAAGTGGCAGCATTTCTGCTGCTAAGTCATTGAAGGGGTAAAATTTCACTTGTGAAGCTGTAAAAGCAGAGTAAAGCCACAAAAAGGCTTTGCCATGAACACAGTTCTCAGCTTATATCCCCCAATTCAGTCAGTGAAATATGTCAATCTAGTCCAGTCACATGCTCAAATAGTCTTTTCACTGCAGAAGCAGAGAACTTTCTACCCAGCACAATTCATTGGTGCCAGCAAATGTGGCTGCCTTGGGAACTCCAGGTCAGCGTAACAGGGTCTCATTTCTTTTCCTAACTATTTTTAGCACTGGTGCCTGCTCACCAACTACAGTATTCTCCCCAAAATATAGCTCCACTTCAAAGGCATGGAATTGAATACTACAGTTTATAAGCCCACGTTTACCTGTAACTCTCATTAATATGAATCAGAACCTAGCAGAAAAAAAGCTCTTCTCAGGATCATGCCTGAGGTTCACTCTTGCATTATAAATTGAAAATGGAGCCACAGCAGCTGCCAGCTTGCATGTGCCCAGCCTGCCTGATTTGTAAAGGAAAGTACACTTGCATGAAACCACCTCCCATTTGCAACTCCAGTTCATTATGTCATGATGGAGGAAGGCTCAGAGCATGGCTGTGGACCAGTGAGTCCAGAGTGGTCTAAGTTCAACCATGCCAGACACTGAGATGCTTACAGCAGACTCAAGAGGAGGAACTTAGCTTTTAACAACCCATGTGTGCCTCCTTTCTGCCTCAGGGAAGGAGTAGGAGACCAGATGCACATATGAAGCCAGCCATGCTGATTTGAGCCAACTATGTTAAGTTTTTCTAATGAATTTTGCATTTGAAATGCATTTCTGCATGCCAACAGACCCCTATAGCCAGAAGGCATGTGCTTCATCTCAACTGAAAAGCCCTATGTAAATATGCTCAAAACCACACAATTATTACAGTACAGTTTTAATTGAGCCTAGAGACCTGTACGTAATTCAAGTTTCATAGCAGGGTCAAGAGCAGGTCAGCCCCTGTAATTCAGAGATACAGAAGTGAAACTAATAGACCTTTTTGTTTTTACAAACTTAGTATCAATTGTAATTCAGATAATTTCAGCTACATCTCCTGATCCACCATCACAAGGTATAAAGGCACAGGAAGAATATTTGCTCTTTTCCAGGTGCACTTTACAACAGCATAAGCTTCACTGACTGAAATGGAGATACTCACAACTTCAGATGCTACAAGTGGAAAAGATGAAAGCTCAATTCATACACATTGAAGCAGAAAAATTAGTTTTCCCACGACAAGTGCTATTAAAAATTGAAAAAAAAAACTACTGAAGCCACAAGGGAACTCTTGGTGCTTTTAATCTACATCAGATACCTTCCCTGGGAAACATTAAGTCAAACACAAGCTATTGGGACTCAGTAGAAGCATTAGGCAGTTTAAAAATACCTACTATGTTACACTGGAGAAGGCAGATGACATAAGCATCCCCTACACATTCCAGATCCATAACAGTAAACAATCACGAAACAGACCTCAAGAACAATGACTGGGTAGACACTCTTCCCATAGTGGTGTTAAGGAGCAGAAGAAAGATTTTCCTCATTCATTGTTTAAGTGAATTGTTCCTCCAGAAAATCAAAATGCATTCTGCCAAATCTGAGTGCTTTTCCCAGTAGAAAGCACCATGCACAAGTGTCTCCTGGCATCACATGCTCCCCACATCTCCATACAGGGGAGAAGGCACACTGAGGATGTTGGGAAGAGAGAACAAAATCAGCACACAGGAAAAACAAACAGGAGTTGCTCATTATGAATTGTTAATAGCCTGTTTACTGCCAAACCTGTCACAGAAAATAGGAGTGTGTCTGCTAAGTCAATAATTTATTTCAGGCCATAGAATTTGAAAGCTAGTTCAGTAATTGTGGGGAAAATGAAGACAGCTGAATTTGTGATACTAGTACCATTTTATATGGAAGGTTCTGCAATAAAGAAAACATCTATATCACAGAAGAGCAAGCAAGAAAGACCATTTACCAATTGTCCTTTATTAAAGGGTGAGGGAATTCAGGGTAATCTGAAAGTGCTGCCAAAGTAGCCTTGGCTAGAGCTATGTCATCAAATCAATTCAAACAAATAATCTTTCAGTATCACTGAGGTCCCAAGCTACTGACTTCATAACTCAGTTTATTTTTAGTAACTTATTTGCAGAGGTTCAAATAAACCCCTAGTGTTTGGATAGTTGAAGAGGGAATTTATCTTACAAACTACTGTCAGAATCTCTTTGCCTCTACCTGAACTTGGAAAGCAAATATTTACTTGGAAGCAATCAGCTTCAGCAGAGACAGGAACTGTTTTCTGTCACTGAATTTTGAAAGGAGGAAGATACAGGAACAAATGTCAACACAAAGGCAGCTAGCAAAGCAGCAGGATGAGGGAGGGGGCCCGGAGTAAGGGGCTGCAGACTCCAGCTGCTGCCTGAAACCTCACTTTTTCATGGAATTGGACCCCCAACTGTCAAACTCTAACTTGATACTGACAGTAGTTCATGTGCACTGTGCACCCAGGGTTCATCCTGCATATGAAGCCTGATCCATCTCTGCCTGCTACTTTGGAACATTCAGCCAGGGCAGAACTATTTTCTCCATGGTGAATCAGTTCAGCTGGACACAACTTCAGGCCAGCACAGTATCCCAGAGAAAGTAGACAGCTCAGGCTGCTGAAGGCAAATCTCAGCCATGCTTTGAGCTCAGATCCTGGGCCTGAGGCTATCTCCACATCCTCCCTTCAACACACAGTTCAAGTGATGAAAACATTTACTGAATGATATCATATCACAATCGTTTTAGTGATATCACACCCAAGAAGACACATCAACCAAGAGCAGGATTTAGACAGCTTATTGCAATATTGCATTCACTCAAGAGGTGAAAACATCCAGGTAGTGCTACTTTTTAACTCTTAAAACTCTCTAAGCACTGCAAGGGTGGGTATTTATGCAAAGCAGCCAATATGTCACTATCTCCAGGTCACTCATGCATGCATTTAAATAGCTCACTTAAGCAATTTGCATATACAAAGTGTGCACCTTATCAACCCTCCCTGGATTAACCTGCACACTCAGATTTCATGTCAGACATTTTCCTTTTACATGAAGACTTCAGCTCTCTGCAACATGTGGCATTCAAAACTTCAGAAATATTGAGTGTCAGAACTGTCAAGATGATTAACAAGAGGTATTTGGAAAGCAAACAGTAGGTAGTTAAGACCTGTTCTTGGAATATGATTTATGGAAGTTTTTATGACAGAACTGTGACTTTGAGGCAGAACCAGCACACATTCAGGAAACCTAAACAAGTGGGGGTTTGGCCAAACAGATGGGTTTTTACTACAAGATTCTGTCCTTTTATATCACAAAGTTCGAAGGCTTCACATCTAGAAAGAAATGAAGATCATTTACTTTGGGCAGTGCTCTGACTCTAAAACTTCACTACCATCCATTTTTTCACACAAACAGCTATGGAATAACAACCCTTGATGACAGTAGAGAGCCAGTGCTTTTCTGAAGAGGACTCCAAGGATAACCAAGAGATCAGCAACTCAGTGACTTGCCAAAGTCATGCAAGAGATCTACAGCCCAGGTAAGAACTACAGGAATAATTTCCTTCTCTATTACCTAGTTGCAAATAAGTTGGCTTTTTTAAAAATAAAACCAGTAAAGCTATTGAAGTGTAAAAGTGAAATTAGTGACAAAAGAATGAGCTCCTAACATATGTTCTGGTGCTCTGAATCATGAGCAACACTTCCTTCTCTGCACAAGCAGAACCACATTTTTCCTTTTTAGAAATGCCATTTCAGGTCACAAGCAAACCAAGTGTTTTACTCTATCTGCATTCATTCAGGAAGCCTCTAAAGCTAAATACAGCTCTGTGGTATCAGAGAAATGGCAGAAGAGTTGGTTCTGACTCCACTGTTGAAGCTGAATGTATAAATTGTACATTCCTACATCCAGCCTTCCTGGATATAACTCATTACACCTCTGTGCCAGAATTAATTTAGTGATTTGGTTTCCTCTATGCAGCACAGACTGGAGCAGAGCAGGTCCTAGAACCTGCCTCAGTCTTTTCTAAGCTGTAGTTTTTATTGACTGACAAAGAATAGCTGAAGACATTCCACTGAAGAAGTAAACATTGCAAGATGTTCCTGGATCTAGCTTTAATTCTTAACCATTATCTTCTTTACTATGCACTCCAGCTTTACTTCTAGTTGCCAAAAGCACTGAGATATCTGGTACATCTTTTATACCCTAATAATAAAGCAATAATAAGGCAGATTATGTTGCTTGCAAATGTTGCTCCCCAACTGGGACAACCTACTCCATGGAAGTTAATATGCCACAGAGAAGAAAACAAGACAACAGTTGTTCAAGAGGTTTCCCTAGCTTTTATCTTGTTAAACATAACAAAAGGATGAATGAAAGGGAAAGATCTGTCCCTAAAAACCCCAGGGAATTCAAGTAAACCTCTGATACAATTGTCTAAAACTGCTGGAAAAAAATTTACCCTTATTCACATTTATGTACTCTTATTCCTTGTAGCTCTTGTCCCAGAGCATTATTTTGCAGGCTTTTTGTGGTTATTTGTGTTCCAGCAAGCAAGTCCAATTTACTGATCTTAAATTGCCCTTAAATGCAACATATGAGAGTAGGATTGTAAATAATTCAAGAATCTGCTCATTATAAACAAGCCTGGTACATTTGGTAAGCAAATATTATCTTTGCAGACCAACAGGTGGCAAATGACTATCTGGGTGTGAAGCCACTTGCTCAAGGGAGCTGAAGAGGGAACAGCAACCTCCATCCCTACTGCCTCAGCATCAACATGTTGCCAAGGTAAAGTGATTTCCCCCAGTTCCCACAGCTTTCTTCCTCATGCCATTCTCCTCATTTTTCCTTCATGTGCTTGCTGCAGTTGTCAGCTTTTAGCCAGATGTTCTGACCCCAGTTCCCTGCTCTTCTCCATTTCTGATATCTCTCCATCCTTCAGCTGAAGCATAATGCACAATGTATGTCTCACCATTTCCCCCTCCTGCTTTCCTGCCTATTCCTCACCATTCTTTTCTTCCTCAACCTGTCATACCTGCATCAGGAGTGCAATTGGAAAGAGGATCTCAGAGGGGCTACCTGTCAGATGTGTCTACTTGGAGATCAGCCCTGTTGCTTCAACTTGGAGAGGAATGATTCCTGGGAGAAAATATTGCTGTTAAGCATAGTAACTTTATCCAGCTGGTGAATATGACAGAGATCTATCAAAATAACTAAGAACTATTAAGCCATCAGACCTTATGAGACCACTTGGGTAGCAAGGGAAGATAAGGCTCAGAATATAAAGGAGATGTATTTTTTAACAGATCATGATCATGATGCAAAAACCCTCCAGTTGTAATGCATTTGTCCTGAAATACCTACATGCTTTTAAGGCATGTCCAGGTAAAAGGTGTGTAGAAATTATTAATTTCAAGTCCAGCTCAAACTTCCTTATGGTTTTAGGTCATTAAGTGATAGAGATGGATATCACAGTATTACACACTCTGGAGCATCCAAAAGAATTCATCTGCACTTGCTGTCAGGTGAATGCACTATCTTAACAACTGCTTTTTTACTGCCTTGTTCCTGTATGGCAGCCTAGCCAGATCTCTGCACTTACCAGACATTTTAACTCCCACTGGAGAGCAGCTTTTCTGTAGGACACCTTTCATCTACACTCTTTGGACAAATACCTACTGGTGGCTCCAGAGAATCACAAAATCCAATAGCTAGTACAGCATTCCACAAAGGCAGCTTACAGGTGAACTTACAAATGAACACTACCCATTTTTCAGCAAGTTTCCTGTATTATAACACTGTTTACAAAGGAATTGCTGATATTTTTACTTTACTTTTATACTACAAAACATGAATCAAAGCACATGGCCTTGTCTTTTGTAGCTCTGTACAAGGAATTTCTGAACAGGTACAGAGATGCTGTGGATGTTCACCTGCAGTGTACCTGAAGGCAGCCAACCATCCAGATGCCCAAAGAGGAAAAAAATCCTTCAAGTGGATTAAAAAAAATCCTTCAAGTGGATAAAAAGTCACTTTCTGTACCAAGAATGTAAGGAAAAAAAGCAACAACCGAGAAGACAATAAGATGAAGAATAGGGAGGAAAAAAAAAAATCTCTGGTCAGTAAACAAACCTAGAGAGAATAGGTTTTCAGTGTGTTGACAATGTTCTGGCAGTTCATTAATCCCAGCAAAATCTCTCCAAAGTTACTGACGCATGGATTCCATTTTCAAATTTCTCATTAGTTCCTCTTTATGGATTAAATGCTGATGTTCACGAATGAATGCACACAGCTTCAGCTGATGGATGTAATTGGGTTGTAATGGATTTTAGCTGCTGTTCCTTCTGATCTAGCCAATTTGAAATGCAGTATCAATGTATTCACTCCATCTCTCTGTAGGGAATGAGAAATTGAAACCTACAAGATGAAATTTATCAACTTTCATAAAGTCCCCTCCAACCATCATAAAACTGTTAAACTTCTCATTATCATTCTACCATAGTTATTTCCCAAACTCTGGTCAGGCAGTCAAAATATTAAAGTGCATTTGAAATAAGTGGAGTTGGTCCTTCAGTACTCTGTATATCCTCAACATTGATTTAGATGCTGTAAATATTACCAACACAGGATGACATTAACATAGCAAAAGCTTAACAGCAGGAACATAAAGTATTATGAAAGGATTTAAAGGTTGCAGAACCTCCTTCCATTTTTTAATATATGCTTCTCAATAGATAAAGAGATGATTTGCTCACACTATGGGGCCTGTGTTCAAAACACAGCTTTACTCTTCCTCCCCCCTCCATAAGCAGCATCTACCTTGCTCTCAACTTTCATGGATTTAACCCAGTCTTGGCTTTAACAAAGGAATATGGAATCATAAGGGTACCTCTGTATTCCATAAGAGAAAATGGAACACCCACAAGGGGACAGAAGGTTCACATAAGGCTCTGAAAGCATAAGGATTTTTACAAAAACAAGAGAACTGACACCTTAAGGTTGGGGGAGAGACAGTGTGGGTTGGTTTTTTTTTTTAGACTTCAACTACAACATTGGCTAGCATGCTGCTTTGAGAAATCTCAGTCCAGCTGGCATGGATCAAACATATATCTTAAGTCAGAAGACACATTTCAGCTTCCAGAAACCCCACAAACACAGGCATCCAGCTTTGAGAACATGGCACTGTTTGCACACAGACCCACTTTGTTTCACCTTGTATGGCAGCACTTGGCAGAGGAATGGACTTTCCACGTTGGGCCAGCAGCACCATCTGAGCTGCCTTGAAAACCTCATGGCAGTACAAATTCATAGTTCTCTGCATACACAAGCAGGTCCACACAAGGCTTGGATGCTCCTTACATTTTACAGTAGTAAGTAGCAAACCTGTGAGCAAGACCAAACATGACAACCGATCCTATTGCCCCCAAACCAAAGCTGTTCCATTTTTATTGACTTCAATGACCTTTGCACCAGGCCCTATCAGCTGAACTCATTACAGCTTTTCCAACTTGCCAAATATCTTCCCCATCAGCTGCTGCTAGGACTGAATCCAGACTGTCTGCATCATTCTCTTTCCCTTTCAGATTCCAGGCAAAATTCAATAACAGTTGCAAGTGAAAACTTAATTATTGACTTCAGTGGAGTTGCTCATGCTTAGGATGGGGATGAATTTGACCTGCTCTGCCTGTTTCTAGCCACAGAATCCCAAACTAATTATAAAATCTCAGTAAGACAGATTTTAAATTTCCTAGTTTAACTACTCTTATTATTAGCCTATTCATTTCCATTCTACTAGGTATTTAGTGACTGGCATCTCAACTAAACTATACATCTGGGGCATATTTGAAAAACTCGTACTCTGCTAGCTAACACTTATCTGCCACTTTCTTTCACAGCATTAGTTCATCTGCTTGCTGGGCTTAGGAAACTTCCCAACTGGCTAAACATTTAATGAGACCATTTACAAAAACACTTAAATACAGTCAAACCCAAAGCTAAGTTTCAGCAAAGCACTTAAACATAAGCCTGCCTACCTAATAAATGGTGACTGAACTGTTCACACATTTTTCTAAAATTTCATCTTGCTCAAGAAGTGAGAATATTGAAAATAAACTGCTTATATCCAACATATGATCACAAGGTTAAAAGCTACATAATAAAGTGAGAAGTTTGCTGGCTCTAAGCACATTCTACTACTATTTCCTAATAATTTTCACCACAATAATAGGTTCCTTTAGTTCCCTGCTGTGTTGATCTGATCAAATGAACACAATAACCTAGCTGGCATAAAGTAGGGTGTGAAGTGATGAAATATATGGTGAACTTTTTCAGTAACCAAACCATTTCTGCACTTTTACTTGGATGAGAATTGCAAGTGAAGGGCTCTAAGTGCTGGACAAGATAAGTGGGATCAACAGGTTGCTCTGTCAGAGCTTTTATTTTTTCCATCACTCTAAGGTGTCTCCTCTGTACAAGCATTAATCAGCAGTACTGCAAGAAATGGGCACCATCTAGATGTATCAGGTTAAGAAGACTAAACAGTCCTCACACTAGTGGGGACTTAGTCTAAGTCTCTCCTGACAGGAAGGAGCTTCAAGCCCTGTCAAGTCACACTACAGTTTATATCTAAATCAGTGCTGCTTTATTTTAACATACAGAACTGAAACCTATAACCCCTCCACGACAATTAATATTATGTATGGTAAAGTAACAGAATGCTGAATATAATCCTTTAATATTATTACAATAAAGGTGGGAATTGTGAAAGTAATATTTCCTCTATCCTCAGAGAAAAGCAGAGATGAAACAAAGCTTGTGCATTTGAGAAACCTGAGATTCATGACATGGGTATTTGTTTTCCCATTCCCCTTCCTACGAAAGATTTTAGACTTTCGCTGTGCACTTGCACCTGTAACCTGACCCATGTGAACATCAGCTTGACCCAGGATTTACATGTTTTGCAGCTTCATTTGCTCCTGAAGTGGGGATGTTCCTGTCAGATGCTGTGTATAGTGTACGACTATCTCCCCATCACTGCAGAGGCAGCAGCCACCCCCATCCTACCACTTCAGTGGAACATCAGAGCAGGGCAGGAAGCAGAAGTAGCTAGGATTAGTAGTAGAAACACTGTACTATAGACACTCAGGGAATTAGAATTAGTCAAGTAGCTGCAGCCAATCTCCAGACACCACTCCTCTGAAGAGGGAATGTGTTTTTTCCTGCACAGGGTAGACTTTAACACCTAACGGGGTTGGAAGCTACTGTGAGAAAGACTCAGCAGAAGGCTTGTCTTGCTGAACCCAAAAGACAGACTCCTGGCAGTCTCCAGCAGCAGGCACATCAGATGCTTCAGGAAACATGACAGGCTGTGAGAGCTTTCATTTAACTCAGATGTTGACTGCGTAAACTGTCACATTCAAAACTGTCAGGCTCCAAACACATCCCTTACCATTCCTTGATTGGAGAAAGGTAGCAAAAGTGTGATCATGACAAAGCACTCCCATAGTTCACCTATTCAAATGAACTGCACAGCTTAGACATCCATCTCTACAGAAGGTCATGATACAAATTAACTCTGTTTCTCACCAGCACATGATTGGAGCAGGAGAGCCACTTTCCAGCTTCCTCTAAAGGAGTAAGATCCCATGGGCCATGGTGGCCTGGGCAGTATTAAAACTGAAATAATGCAAGAAACCATCCACCTCCTTAGTTGCTATTTCAATACAAAAGCTTTGTTTATTGTCACTAATACATAATATCTCCAAAAAACTCCTATATACTCTTAATTAAATTACTGCAGTCCTTTTGTAGATTAAGCATAAATCTTCATTTGTTTTCTTTATTAGCATTCGATCTGGTTTTGTTAATTGCATAAATGTTCCCCTCAGGCAGAAAAGCAATATAGTTCAAATGAAGCAGGGATTTTGTTAAGGATAGTCAATTTGATTAACATCCCTGTCAATATGATGAATGAAAATTCTCTCAAATGAGTCAACCCATACCTTGAAATCATCACTAGAATATTCATGTCATTAGGACACAAATTATAAATTCCATTTGGAATCATGTTGTCCTGCCCTAAGTTTCCCTTAATTTTGGGAAGCATAAATTCCTTCTCTTTATGACTTAAATCAAGATCTTGAACCTTCTTATTTCCCTGCCTGATACACAAGTCTTAATATTCCTGTCTCAAATTTGCCAAAATGTTGCCTCAATTTCCACAAAACTGCTTTCATGACGAAAGAGTCATGACTTGCATTACAAGTAGGAACAAAGTAGTTATTACTATTATTTTTTCTTCCACATGAAGCATATTTCAAATGACATCTTCAGGCACTTTAGCAAACAAGTATGAAAAGTGAGATAGAATAACAGGTCAAGTTTAGAACAGAAAACAGCTCCCAGAAGCTTGAGACCTCAATTTAACTGTTCAACCATTGCCATTTTGAAAAAGCAAAAGTCAAAAGGATTGAGAAAAGAGAAAGGTGTACAGTGAAAGGCAGCAATTCTTGCACTTCCCCAGAGTAATGCTGTAATACTTTATGAGTATATAATTAAAATCCAAGACATCTTCCTCCTGTTTTCTTCTTTTGTCTTTTTTATTAAAAATGAACCAGTTTTAGTGATACTACCATTATTTTTACACAGTGTGCTCATTAGAAATGCATTTAC
>NW_009952561.1:444816-456188 GCF_000747805.2 Chaetura pelagica | reverse complement strand
TCTTTCCCTTATTTCCCTACTCTAGATGATTATGCCTTGTGGTAGAACATATTGGCTAAATTCAGAAGAGCCTGAGAGAATCAATACCAATAACCCCAGATGGAATCTACCAGTACATGTACATATGTGTAAGTCACACATCTGTACACATATACAGCCAACCTGACTGAAGCCCTGGGCAGTGGATTAGACTTCAATCCCATACTAACCAGTCCTGTAGACAACAAAACCCTCTCTAAACTTCTTCACAAGTACTCTGTATGGTATCAATTTCTACCTGCAGTTTTCCTGCCCCCACAGCATGTAGTCTATTACTCAGACAAAACCAACCAGAAGAGCATACCAGTCAGAAACATCAGCAGAAAGGTAATTGAAGCCTTAGAGGTTGCACCTCTTCACAGAATCAAAATTGCTGTCTTTTGTCTGTGACCAAACATTTGCTGGGCTTGTCTAGAAGTGACCATGCTCTTCAACTACAGGGTTACACAGTCAGCTAATTGACTACTTCAATTTTCTGATTTTCTCATGCTCTGACATTAGCAGATTATCTGTATTATCTAATGTTTTTGACAATTTTCTCTAATTTAATTATGTAATTCACTGTTGTTTGGCTTTCTCTACCTAGCTACAGTCTGACATCAAATTGCAGTATAGACAAAACCTAAGAACTAATGGAGCTCTTCAGGGTAACTTCACACAAGTTCCTTTAAAATCCCCATCAGGTCACTGACACATGTAGAGAAACAACTTCTAACTCCAGAACAAGCCAAGCAAAGATGCTCCTGTTGGAAATATGTTTTTGTTCCCAAATTCCATGCAAATTTGAAGTTCAGAAGTAGATTATTGGAACAGGGTAGGATGGTATTTTCCTTTTCATGGGGTAATCTGTAAGATATATTTCCATTTTAAGGTGAAACACATCCAGGATAATATAACCACAACAGCACTTTCTAACACCACAAAAGTTACCAACACCCCAGAAGTCCATTTGTGCAACCTAAGGTCTCACCCCACTCCTGGAGATGTTTCCTGTCCCTTAAGTTCTTTCTATTAACTGGGCTTTGGTGATGGTGAATGAGTACTGGGTCTGATGCATAGGTCTACAGTAGGAATTCTCACCCAGACCTTTCCATGGAGGATGCTTAGCAGATACAGCTTCATGAAGGCTTTACTCTCCAAACACAGTAAGGTTTCAGTGGAGGATGGACAGAGAACACCAACAGCCTTCAGCCTGCCTAAGAGCAGAGCTGTAAGAAATCAAAACTAGGTAGATGAGTGGGGTAGATGATGAACATCTGGGTTTGGAAATCAGTGTGATGTGAAACTGCCAGGATTCTACACACCTTAGCACAGACAGGCTCTCCCTGCACCTTGCACTGTATTGTCTGACAAGGGCACAAAGCCTTGAAATCAATTGACAGAGCAAGGAAGAACATTATTAGGCATCTGCAAGCTCCAGACACTCCGCAGCAACAAGATGTGTTGGAGGGCAGAAATGACAGCTACGTAACAGCAATACCTTATTGATACGGGCTTTGTGAGCAGTGATGGAAGAAAGGGTGAATGCATCTGACAGCAAGTGACTGCAGCATAGGTTAGAGACCTGATGGAGCAAGCAAGGCTACAAATGAATGGTAAAGGGAATGACATGGACAAGGCACATCACAGATAAAGATGTAAGTAGGTCAAGCATCACTATCTCAGAATTGTGGTGACATTTTGGCCTGTACAAAGCAAGAGTTATTTGTTATTGTTTGGTTTAAGCCCATTAGGCACACTGGCTGCATACTACCAAAGCCATTTGTATTTAAATCATACTGATGATTCCAGTGCTGAATGCTGCATTTGCTCTACAAGGTAATTAATTATGAAACCAAATTGCAGAAGAGAAGAGCATTCACCTGGCTGCCAGGGTATTAGAAGGCTGTAGACTTCAGCCACAGCTGCTTATGTTAGAAAGATCACACACACTGGGGCTGTTTGTTTTAAACAGATGAACAACAAACAGATATGCAATTGTGAGTAACATGGAAAAACTTTTAGCACCTTCCCACAAAATACAAGAGGATATTAAGAAGCTAATTAAGAAATGCAATTAGTATGTGAAACAATTGGTAGCATATTAAAAACAAAGTAAAGTGATGTGTGTTCGTGCAGCCAGTGAGAAGTTGCTGCAATGACTGCAACAAGCCTGTTGTCTTCACTAATTAGAAAATTAAAGGAAATCAGCTAGAAGAAAATATTTATTAACCAAAGCTTACCTCTTCCACAGTGTTAAATCTTTCAGGATCCAAGTACCTAGATGCCTGAATGCCCTGAAGACATGGGATTTTCCAAGGTAAATGGCCTATGTAAACAGGGGTCTAGTATCCCAGTGCTAAATGGGGCTGCTGCAGTTAGTGCAGTTTGTCAGGTTTTGGCATGACACTTGCATATCAATATACCCTAAATAAAGCAGAGTGGTTTCAACATATACTGAGAACCTGAAGGATTAAACCACTTCCTTCTCCATGAGCTAAAAGCAATGCCAAGGAGCTTCTAAACTTACTTTACTAGTTGTCTTCTGCTGTCTTCAGTCCCAGCACTGTCTTTTCCATGAACAGCTGTGAGTTGCTTCCCATCCACAGGCATATTTAGCAAAGGCCATTTCCTTTTTACTGCATTTCTCTGAACCAATCTGCTGCTGATAGAGATCTGCAATGAATGGAGATGCTCAGAATTCCCAGGACCACAGAAGGATATTCATGTTGAGCAATATATTGAATACTTCTGAGTAGTCAGTGAAATACACACCAATAACCAAAGGCTGTTCACCAAGTGCAGAGAATATACATCTTCTATTTGTTTGAAATGTTGTATCCAAATAATAAAACCCACAAGGGTATCCATTTTTATATTTTTCTACTTTGTGGTATGGAAATTTCAAGCAACACCCTTGTAGCTGAATGAAATTCAACCACAGCTACTATAAATCTGCAGGCTTCCATGAAATCAGTGTAACTTTACACCAATTGATGTCATCTGGGGTTTCTTCTCCAAATTATATACATCACTGCAAGTCATTTATACTGATTTGCAGAATTCCATATGACCAGTGTGATAATGAACCAGTGCATGAACAGGAGAACCCAAATACTTGGGAGGCAAGGTTAAGCTTTGCTCTTTAGCAAGATTTTGACATTATCACATTCAATTTTCACAAAACCTTGGGAACAACCATTGCATTAGTGATGGCATCAACAGCATTAAGCAGTTCTGTGGGCTTGCTATACTCCTCCTCTGCCCTTTGGTACTTGCTCAGAACAATTGAGCTGGTAATCCAAAGTATTGGCTATTTGATCCAACCATGAGGATTTAAACTATATCCATTTAATTGACACATGCCTTTGAAAAACAACCTGTTTCATAAGGAAAAAATGTGGCATACACACTACTATGGACCCAACTTATCAAAGCCACAATCATCAGATTCTGGAAACGAAGGTTATGTAAAACCTGTCCCCTCAGAGGATTCCTCTCCAATGTGATAAATAAGTAGATGAACCTCTTGCTAATAGAAATATCTTTTGAAAGGAACTGGCACTATGACAATAAAGCTTTTATCAGTGGAAGCTTAAAGAGTGACTGAAATAATTTGAAAAGCAAATTGGTCAGAATTTAAGGGAGAGAGACAACAATTGTCCACCAAAACCACAGGCTCTCTTATCAGTTAGTAATACTTATGTGTACAAGAAGAAATAGTACATCAGGAAAGACACCTCTGTGCTGTTATCCAAGGGTGCCATTACAACCAGAGGAGAGTTTGGTAAGTTAATAAAAACAAGCATTTTACCCTTCTATTAGAAACTTGAGTTACAGCTCTTAAAGAACACATACCCTATTTTTAAACAGACACCAATTTGAAACAGTTTTAAGTAAGAGTTGATTCTCCAATTCAAGTTGATTTCAAAGTGACCTCACTGCAGTCTCAAAAGATTTACAGTGGAGCTGTGCACATCACTGGGGAGCTGATGACTTCATAAGAACTGCAGACATCCATTTTCCTACCCTCAAAGAACTTCTGAAATCCCTCTGCTCCCTCTTTATCTGAAACAGATCCAATCTCCTAAAAAGAAACATGCATGATTGCCACAGATACCAGCAAAGATTAGTATAGGATTCTATTAGTTTTGGAGAAGAAAAGGAAGAACGAAATAATGGATTTACCCCAATTTAAGCAAAATCAAGATCTGGCTCCCTGACACTTCATCAGCATTTCTGTTCTAGCATGACAGAGACAGATGGGCTTTCTTGGAAAAGGATTTTTTTTTTGAGAAAGAAAAGAACACATCTGACCCAAGTTTTACAACAACATGTGAAGCAAAGATGGGGAAGAGAAAGAAACATGTATAAAAAGGAAGCTTCCTAGCCTAGGTTACTTGTCAGTTTAAGAGCTTCAATTTACAGCTCTCAGCAGTAGCTGCAAGTCCACACTCTGCTATTTAAAGCCTTCAGGGAAAGATGCCTGTGCTTTGGCTAGAACTTCTAATGCAGTTATGCATAAAGATGCTTTTCCTGTCTGAAGACACTGTTGCCAATATCTGTTACTTGACAAAAATGCAGCTCATCTGCAACAGGATTTTTGTCCAGCTCTGAAGGGGGCATGGCTGCCTCCTGCCAAAGCCCTCCCTGCCCTACTGACATGGGGACAGAGGGCTTTTCAGACCAGAGATGATTGTGGCCGATTTGCCAGCCCTGTTCAGTTTGGGGCAGTAATCCTTCCTCTCTGCTCAACCCCTTGCCTCTCAACCTCCCCCCTGGGAACATCACTATGATCATTACCAATTCTGTAACATTAAAGAGAAGATATTAATAATTTAAGACTTAAGATACCATTAAGATTTATCACCCTGT
This sequence comes from Chaetura pelagica, assembly GCF_000747805.2. Lineage (NCBI taxonomy): Eukaryota > Metazoa > Chordata > Aves > Apodiformes > Apodidae > Chaetura > Chaetura pelagica. The sequence continues at coordinate 451,295 of NW_009952561.1, read as the reverse complement.
ATACCCTGTCTCCAGATAGCATTGGGAAGCTGTCACTGGGAAACACTAAGAGGTGAAAGCTAAAGCTTTGTACCGATTACAGCATAGTTATTTATCAACAGGAGAAAACAACTTATGCTTGGCAATACACCTGGGTGTTTATCTCTGTCAATAACCTAGCAGCCTCTAATGCACAGAAATGAGGCATTTTATTAAATTAATTCCTGGGCCCTTAGCAGCTACTTGCTGACCCCAGGAGGATTCAATACCACACACCTGCAGCAACATTCCCAAGACCTATGCCATGCAGATACAGTGAAGAACTTAACCAGTTTCACTTGGAATGCATTTGTGTAAAGGAGGGCTCTCCTCTTTAAACAAAGTATTTTGGCCTAAAACACTTCACCCTTTCACTGCTACTCTTACATGTTAAGATCTGAATCTCAAGGAACTCTAGTTTCTCAGCAGTTTGACTTCTTGGGAACATGAATTGATCTAAAATCAGATAGAAGGGGCAAATTAATGTGACAATTACTTTCTTTTAAGTCTAATTAAAGGTTGGCTGAATTACTGAAGGACAAGTTCCTTGAAGGTGGCACTGGTTGAGTATTTCATTAATCTTACCTAGAATAAATGTGCACCATAATGAAAAAACTTGCTTCAAAAATCATTATTTTTATCTACACAAAGTAACTTTCTGCCCTTTCTTCCTATTTGTGGCTTTAACATATTAAGAATCAAATTGCAGCCAAAATTACTGTGACCATTTTAAGGCCATTTCAGCTCCCTGATACACCAGGGTTCATTCAATAGTTTTGTGCTGCCAGACCACTTAGCACATGGAGCAACTTCAGACTCCCACAGCTTTGCTGAAAAGAAGGGGCCAGATCCTGGGTCAGATCCAGCCCATGGGCTCATGCTGGTTTATGCCATTTAAAGATGCAGATTTCATATACTGCAATACTTCTATGAACATTAAGTATCATTTGGAAGGCAGGTTTGACTCTAAGGTGCAATTCAGTCTTGTCAATAAATGTAACTTATCAGAGAAATAAGGATTTTCTTCTATTCATGTCAATGAAGCAGAAAGGTTAACAAGCCATGATCTCTTTGTACACTGCTCTGGCCTTCCTCACAGCAGTTTGAACAAAGTATAGCATCCTGAATATACGAAAACTGCTCCATTTCCAGCAATTAGAGAAACTAATTAGTCCAAACACCACAAAAGGCCCAAATTTATCAGTGTCTGCTTCCAATTTGTATACACAGCACGTTCTTAAAGACACTAAAAGACTAAATTGCATAATTAGGAGAAGGTTAGAGTTTGCTGCAACAAGTTTGTAGAAATAAATTACTAACATCTGACAGCACACTCCCCCTTTTTTTGTCACCCTGTTTTTCTAACTTGACACAGCAGTTTAGTCAAAAGGCTCTGACCCAATCTCACAACTGCAGCTCCTCTTCTACCACCTGCCCTCTCTGCTCAGGCTGCTGAAGTCAAGCAGGAAAAGCTGCAAGGAACTTTAACCCTTCCCTTTATTACTGCTACTTTGTTTATATCCCAGAGTAAAAATGCAAAACATCTCAGAGATTAAACACCAGGCTGTGATCTGCAGAAGAACCATGCTGCTATGAAATACCTTATCTGAAAGAAGATACTTCAAGAAACCCTCTAAGTCTGCCTCTTATATAAATCATACATCACCTAACTTACCCTACCAGTACTTTAACCACAATACCACACTGGATAAAGAACACAAACTGAATTCATACTGGTCCAGCCTAAAATGTCTACACCAGCCCAGTTCACAAAGTGGATTAAATTCTACAAAACAGTGAGCTTTTGAGCCTTTTGTCAAGAAAACACTTAAAAACATGCTGCAAGGATGAGAAGATCATGTACTTTCTTTAAGTTTTAACCCTGGAATTCAAGATGTGGCTGAGGAAGTGTCAAGCACTGTACCTGGGAGGGCAACGAACATGACATGCATGTGGTACCAGTTATAAACATCATCTTCTAACACGCTTCCTATGCCTGATAGCAAGGTTTGACATTCACTCTGGTAAAGATCAACTAAACAACTCCTAAAAGCCTTTTCTAAAAGTTTATCTAGCTCAGGAGTAAGAAAGCCATCAAGCAGAGAGGCAAGCTGCTGAGGCAATATTATAAAGGGAAAAGTTATTTTCCCAAATTTGGAAGCCCCATGTTGGAAAGAGAAGGGACATATTTCAGTGTCAGAGGAAAGGAACATAACCAACTTTCCCAATGTGTTATGTCAAAGGGATGTTTAATTTACAGTTTGGTTTAATTATTCATTTCATCTAATACATTTAACATTTCAATAATTAACTTCTACGGCAACAGGGAGAAAATCTGATTTATCTGTTTATTTCCATCTTTAGTTGTTTAATTAAGTGTACTGTCCTCTGCTCTGTAATCTCTTTGCATGGACAAAAATATTGAGACAATTACTGGAACAAATACTTTTCTTTCAAGAGTGCACAGGCCTGGGAGGAAAAAACCTGCTGTCAGGGCAGAGACAAGGTAATTTCCCTCATTATATTGTTACTTGTTGTCCAGAAAAACATCCCCATCACTGGGAACAGAACCATCTGTGAATGCCAAGGGAAGATCTGAGCAGAGTTCTAAACTATGAGCTGCTCCTTCTGGACAACATCTAGCTTGACTCTCAACACAATCCAGTTTAACTATACGGTCTTGTCATCCCAGCCCAAATCGTAATTTCTCCAGAGGTGTAATTTCAGATTTTCAGAATCAGAGTGAATTCAGAGCATTTTAAACAGCCAATGTATTTTATGTAAACAGCTGTAGCTTTTATAAAGCACATGGGAGCACTAGGTGTGCACTAATCCTGAAGCATCATGAATTCATGCAAATGTTGTTTGTGACAACTCAATTGCAGGAACTGATTTTTGTTACCTGCTCACCACATGCAGGGTCATCTCCCTCTCCCTGTAGATCCCACTGACATAGTATACAGGGCAGTAAGTAGAATTAGCTGCATGTTATTGGAATCCCATATGGGGGAAGTAATCTATTCATACCTCATTCATTCCCCCCCTCCACCATCCCCTTTGAAACAGCTTTTCTCCACAGTAAATAAAGTTAGAAAGCTTTATCATTAATTCTATTTAGTCCTAATATGTCATAAAGCTAGGAAAGAGGCCATTTTCCTCTCTGCTGGGGCACAAAACATGTATTAACTATTCCAACCAGAGCTGTGAATGATTTATTAATTCAATTTTGAAGCATGTGACTGTCAGATCACATAAGGTCATTACAAAAAGAGTCTCTGAGGACTCTTACTCTTTTTAAACCAACTGAGTGACATTTCACATGCCTCACAACTGCAGCCATCTATCTCCTTGCTGCTTGCTCTGTGTCACTCAGAGGTTACATGATTTGTCGTGTCCAAATACAAATGTTAGTATGTGATGAGGGAGAGAACTGGTAGCTGGTGATGTGGGGCAGTCATGTTCCAACCCACACGCCCCACTCTGTGCCAGACTCTCAGGACTATCAAGTGCTCTGTGGGGGACTGGACAGTCAGCTCTGCTTCTTCAGAGTCAGAGCAGTTGAGGTTGGAAGGAACTCCTGGAGACCACCATGTCTGACTCCCCTGACAGAAGCAGGGCCACCTAGAGCCAGGTGTGCAAGAAAGAGCCCAGGTTTTTGAGTTTTGGGGGTTTTGTTTTAATATCTCTGAACACGGAGATCTGCTAATCTCACTGGGCTACCTATTTCCAAAGGAAATTCTCTACTGCTCTCCATTACCAGAGTACTGTGAAAGTGTCTTGTTTGAAGGCTACTATGCTGGTTCAGAAGCTCCCAAAAGGTGGGGCATTAGCATTTTAAAGGTGTTTCAAAGTGCTGTGCAAATAAAACACCTCCAGAAAAGTTGCCTCTGTCAACCTATGTGCTAAAGTCTCCTCCCAGAAGATTAAAAAGGGTTTCTCCTTCATCTCTCCTAATATCAGTCCTGGTTTTGCCTTCATCTACACTAATTTCATCAGAAACAGCTAGAGAAATATTTCCTCCTGAGAAAGAGGAAGTGCTGCTGTCCTTGTGCAACATAACTCCTGTTTCACATGTGCAAACCAAGCCTAGGAACCTGGCTCTGTTTGATAGCTCCCACTGTAAGTGATGAGCTGCAACACCTCTTTCATTTCTTCCTGTCTATAAAGTCTTGTTCCTATGAATGTGAAAAAAGTAAGCCATGATTGGAACCAACATTTCTTATGATTAACAAACCCTAGTTATAATGTATATCCTGGTACTGTTTGCTTCAAAATTTCATGGGTACTGTAAAAGTGATTAGGGCATTTCTGTTAAATTATCATCAGTATAGGGGTTTTCAGTTAAGTTTGCAGATCTTGTAGTCCAGCTTATCCAGCTGAGGACTGACAACTTGTGAACAGAAACAGACATCTGTAGAGACTAATACCAGAAACACAATGCAGTTTGATTTCCCACATGTAACAGACCATTCATTTACTTCTGGAACGAACCCAATTTTGACTAAAATATGCTCCCAAAAGTGGTCCTATCTCAGAAGACATCCCTTTCCCTAGTAGTTTGTTCCCCTGGCTCACAGCCACATGGTTACATCTAATTTAAATCTATCTAGCTATAGCTTATTCCACTAATTCTTGCTATGCCTTTCTTTACTAGATTAAAGGAGCCCTTTTGTCCCCCACTGTGAAGTGAGAATAGGAGCCTACTCTCAGCTTCCTCTGAAAGCACCTGTTGTTGCATTTTCAGATCTAAGAACTGTTTCCTTTCAAAATAAAAATAAATAAAAAGCATTCTAAAGGATAGAAACATGAATAGTAAAGCAAATGCTCCCCCTCATTGCAGTAATAGCTGTGAAATGCTACTCTGGGACTTGAAGTACCTCAATTCTGTAATTTTATGCTCATCATCTCTGTTCCATTTCCAGTCCCTCAGGCAGTATTTCACAGCTCCAGCCCTCCAAGGCAGCCATACTTTTTTGTAATCGGTCATAGATTTTCAATGCAGACGACAGGGTCAGTTCTTTTATAGGGCTCTGGCTCCAGCCAGGCTGACACTTCTCTGGATTACAGTTGTATAAAGGTCCTGGAAGAAAAGCATTGAGGACATGAATCACTTCAACTCATTTGTACAGGCTAGGTGGAACTAAGTCTCTGCAGAGTGTCTGTGTCACTGATTTACCATTCAGAACCTTTTGGGCAACTGAAAAATGAGGTCTGGAGGGCATGGGTGCAATGGGAAGAGATACTTCTATAATCTTGCCCAGGCTTTCAACACTGAAAACATCCTCTTCAGAGATCCATGACTGCAGGATTTGTGGAAACAGGATAGAGGCATCCTGGGATGCTCAGTTACCAAGTGAGAATTGTTTGTGGTGTGGCCCTTTACCTCCTGAGATCCTCTGCCAAATAAGAAATCACAGAATGAACTGTGCAATGTGAGCCATAGAAATCAAGATCAGCTTTCCCTTCACTAGTGATTTACCTGACAGCAAGCAAAAGCACAGGGTGCTTCCTGCTATCTCCACCACTAGTGAGGAAAGATGGATCTGTGGGGCAATGACTTCAATTCCTGCAACAACATTTTCTAGAGCTCTTCTGTCAAAGCATTTATCCTGCTACACAGGCTAAGTCTTGCCATGCTTGTTCTTTCATTTACCATTTCCTATATTATGCTTTATATTTCCTATATGTTTGTACTTGCAGCCCCTCCCTATCCTTTGTCCCTTTGTTACAGGTTGCTAGCAAAAGAGGAACTATTTCTTATTTTGTAGAGTACATTTCTGTTGATGACCCAGATGAAACATGGCCTGCTGAAGTCCCAATGAGCCCGTTTCCTGCTCTTAACCCATGTGCAAGGATCACAACTTGGTCATCACAAGCTGGGCTCCACTTGCTGTGAGAGTGCAAAACAGCTCATCATCCCACACTTGCTCCTGCACTGAAAAAATACTATCCAGACTTGACAACCGAGATGATGCATCCTCCCAAATGCTACTTCAAAGGGGCTATTTGCATATACAACTATGAAGTAACCACGGCAAACAACAGTTCTTAGGAAGAGATTGAGCTTATTCCTTTGCCATTCAATGTCACTTCATAGCAACTTAACAGCAGTGGGTGCTGAGGCCCTCTAAGGTTTAACAACATGTTAAATGCAGGAGAACGAGAGGAAAAGAATAAAGACACAGAAATTGTAATGGCTTATAATTGGTTTTGTTCTCACATTTATTCCCAAGGAATCAAAATACAGTAAGCTAAGGATCAAGAGTGCCAAAACATGAGAAGTTGTGAAAGACAGGCTAATTATAGCCCTGCTTAACAGATGGAGAAAACAAGACCATGACAGGCCAGCAAGTATAAAGTAGGGCTCTATAAAGACCAAGGCAAAGTTGTCAGTACATCTCGTCAATCCTCCTTCTCATAATTTAAAGCACAATTGATTCATGTTTTCAAGCTTTTCCCTA
>NW_009952561.1:416566-444774 GCF_000747805.2 Chaetura pelagica | reverse complement strand
TCCCTACAAGTAAAAGCAATTTAGTCACTAGAACAGTAATGAATGACAGTAAGGATACATAAAAAATTCTCATGCTCCGACTGAGAACCCTGTTTCAGCACAACTCCCAGATATAGCACATTGTTTCAGCAAGTTTTAGGACAAGGCTGTTCTCAGACTGAAGTTTACCCTACAAAATACTAACAATGAGGAACTGAAGCTTTGGGAAAATGAGTTTTCTCCAGTAAGTTTCAAAAGCTTTTTTCTCTAAGAGTCTTGATACTGATTTTAAAATTTGATCCCAAATTCCCAGACACTACTTTTACTTTTTAATTTGTAAAAATTGTCTGATCTCAGACAAGTCTCTGGCAACTGGATATTAATATCTGTAAGATGAAGCCTAAAAAGCCCTTATGCTAGAAAATACCTGGGGATAAACACCCCAGAAACTTCACTCTGATTTTATGCAGAATGAGCCAGACAGAGCCATTTCTGCCACTGCATAGTCAGTTCATGAGCTGTTTACACCAACTTATAAAGCTAGAGGTAACCACAGTACACATTCAGCTCCCTGCTGATTCAAGTGCTGTGGTGTTCCTGATGTCAAGAGCCAAGTTATTGCACACCAGGAAAGGACAGACTGCTAGTATTGTTTAGATCAGCAATACATTAAAAAACAAGAACAGTCCATTTATATTAATTTTGTTTTGGCTTTATAGCAGTAAATATCTAGCCAACAGACAGGCCAGAAGCCATCAGATCCTTTAATTTTTCATGTTACTTAAGAGGAAGGGTCAAAACAATATTTTGGAGTTATCTGGAATAGGAAAGATGAGAAAATATTAATCTTAACAAATGCTTGGCTTTCATGATTAATTATCATGTCAAAGACAAACCCACATGTATTTCAGGAACAGATGGGCTTCTTTTGGCTAAGCTGTCACCAAAAAGCTATTTTTACATGCAAAACATTAGTTATTTCTCCAAGTACCTAATTCTCAGCATGAAGAGAAAAATGTAGGAGCAGAGGAAGACACCTCCTGCTCCTGGGTAGTGAACAGACCCATAAGAGCAAGAGAGAAATAGAGGCAGGCTGCCCATGAGCAGGGAACTCCTCCATTCCTACAAAAACAACATCTCTGGTGCTGCAGAGAAACCACAGAAGTATTTAGAAAGGCACTGTAAGCCACATGCTGCCAGTGGTGCCAGGGAACACACCTGTGCTCAGGCCCACATGGTGCCATTAGCTCCAGGGAAAAGACCACTACAGCTGCAGGTTGTGCACTGAGTCTGCTTGGGACAAGTCACATTTGTGGTTACCTCAGTTTGCTTTCCTGTGCTTTACTTGCCCACATCTCAGTGGGAAGTCAGTCCCCATGAGTAGACCGAAGCAAATAGCATTTCAGATCCACCAGCTAAGAGATTTTTTGCTGCTTCTTCCCACTATGGTTGTGCAGTTGTACTGATGAGAGACAGGAAAAAGCCTCATGTGGCCACTCTGTGCTCTCAGAAGTATAAGATGTGCCTTAAAAGCAAACTGGAACCTAGCTCAAGCCTTTAGCTGCCAAGATTGAGGCACAATGCATTTTAAGAGCAAGAATATCCTGTTCTTGTTGGTTCGTATTTTTAGGACAAAACACAGCTTCTCAATTTTCATTTCCTAACTCGGGCACAGTGTCTCTCCCTCCTCTTGCAGGTGCATTGTAAAGGGATGACAAAATACAGAAAGCAGCTCTGGCTGCATTATGAAAATTACTAAGGACCCCAACAGTGATCAAGGAAAGCCACAGGAAGAACAGGGACCTTGAAGTGAAACCGGAGTGGCAGTTAATTGGTCCTGTGAATAAGAAGTGCTGCTGGGCACTGCACCCACCACAGCAACAGCCCCAGTCAAGGTGTTTGGTCTGTAAGCTCTTCTAGCTGAACAGAAGTGGCAGGGGGCAGAGGCATCCAGGGTTCCCAAAAGCAGAAGGAGAGAACATGAAGGATTATTCTGGTCTGAGATAAGATGCTGCTTTCCTCCCCAAGCCCTTTGCAGTAGCTCTTGAGATGGGGAATTCTCATCCACCAAGTCTGGCCCAACTGTGCCTTTCATCTGCCAGTGGTAAGACGGTAATATTCTGTATCCTGCAGCGAAGCTGGGGGATTTTGAAGGAGCTAAGCAGGTAGCAAACTAGCTTTCTAGAACTTGAAAAAACATTTCAGCCTTGAAAAACTCTCTAGATTTCATCTGAAGAGCAAGATAGGTGACATTTTTCAACTTTCATTAAAAATGCAGATTGACATACAAGTCTGTCACAGAAATCAAAATAGAATGTGTCAAGAGATAACAAATACCTTGCTTCATTTCACTAATTAACATATTCAATTATGTACATTCATATATACTAAATATCTTCTGGGATGTTGCAAAAGTATAAACAAGTATGTGATGGCTTTTTATATTAATTTATAGTCTTGCAAAAAAAAATCCATTTATTAATCAATAAATTGTCTTCCCAGATGATCAGGATCTAACAAGTACAATGAATGACCAGACCATAGAAAACCCATTAAAATAAAGGTTATTTTAAAGATGAATTTCAGTGTTTTCCCTTATTTTAGAGGCATGCCTGCTTTTCCCTGAAAACTCTTATTTTATCATGCACCAGTGCAGTACATTTAACCACAACCGCAGAAAACTCCTTCCTTTCTCCCCTTCTTAGCCCTTCAACCTCAGGCTTTCATAATCTGTTTTGAGATTTCAGGGATACATGTTTAGCTGCCATTCCTGAAGATGGAGTAAAGGCAATAGAAGACACGCAGCCGATTAGGAAACATTGTACTTAGCTCCCTGAAGGATGTGCTCAAAAAAAAGAAAGAACAGACTTAAGGCTAATTGCTTCCAAAATATACTCCCCATTCCCTCTCATTATAACCCCTCTAGGGATAAATTCAGTAAAATAAGTAGTGATATTTAGGGAGCTGATGCTTAGCAGACTATGCAGCAAGACTGTGAAAAATATTCCCCTGGCATTTTTTTGTCACCCAACTGTTAGAATGTTGCAATTCCATAAAAATGCACCTCCTCAGTGCCACTCAGTCTGAGAGAGCCCGAGAAGTTTCTCAGCCAAGCTTTGTCCTCAAGCTTCTCAACAACCCATTTCTGGACCTGTATTCACTTACCTACACCATAGAAAGCTCCCTTACAGGATATTGCCCCTAACATTTGCTCATCTATCAGATGACACATCCAGGAATCCACATCTTCACATTTTCTGAACCTTAGTTCAAGAATTGCCATTAACTACTGCACAGGCTCCAGCTTCACAACTGATGTGGAGTTGAAAAATCAATACTATTTTGGGGAAAGAGTTTTTTTTGGAAAGAGTTTTGATACATAAGGTATTTCAAGCCAAAGATGAGATTCTAAGGCTGGAAAGAGATAATGTACCTGTTCACCAGAAACAGCCAGCACTACCCTAGCAAACAGTTCCTAATATAGTTCTGTCAAATCTATTGACTATGTGGGATCTATGATTAAAGTTCCACTTATAATTCAGACTCCAGATTATAGTGGAAAATATTGTACAAGGTCAAGTCCACAAAAGCTGGGTCTTCCAGTTAAACAGCTCAATCAAAAAACCAAGCTTGCCTGATAGAGAACAGTATGAAACTCAACAACCCCATGGAACAATCATTCTCCTATCCTCTCAATTTAATTATGAAAAGCTCTATTTCTTCCAGCAATATCTGGTTTGGGACAATGGATTTTCAAGACTTTGGCCAGGCAAGATGTTTTCTATACCACTGCTGTTAATTTGAAAGCATTGCTTTCCTGGTCTGACAAAATGTGTCTGACCAGTATTGCTCTTGCTGGTTTTTGTCTATTAAACTCAGATCCTCAGAGCAGGAAGCTATTACTGCTGTTCTGCTGTATGTTTTACTAGAGCAGAGGGGGAGGGAGAGAGGGGCATTTTAAGTAAACAGTGTTTTAAGACTTCTGTTTGCACACATTCATTGAGATTAGCCTAAGATTTTTTCTACTTATGGCTCAAAGCCCACTGTTAATCCAAGTTCTTCTGGAATAACAACTAGGCTAGAAATTGAACTGCTTACACTTCTGGCCTGAAAAAACCCTTCTATTTAGAAGCCAAACACCTGGCATTATGTAGTTTATGACATTTATTGTCCAAAAAGAAAATAGAACCAAAACTTTCACTCTGGCTGATGGAAGGACAGTGTGCTGTTGTAACAGTGTGACAGTGGGAAGGAGTAAGGAGAGATATGAGTAGCCCCTCATCACAAAAGCAGTGGGATGTAGTACTTCAGTACTTGTTTAAGCAAGCAAAAGAAGATTTTTTTAAATTCAGTGATGAATATTCTGGCCATGCTTGCTGAACTATTTAAATAACTGTCAAGACATTATACTGGACTTTGCATGCTGGGTGCCCTTGAAGTCTATCTGCACTGTACAAACCAATTCCTTCCTACATTTTGCTCCATACCTAACAGCACCAGATACTCCTGAGTGCTTTGCTTTCTAGAGACAGCAGCTTTCAGTTCTCTAATTAACTATACCATATCAATTAGACTGAAAACTGCTGCACTTAACATCCTCAGTTCCACTAACAGGGCTTTAAATACAGTTTTCCTCAGGTTTGATACCTGTGACAGGGCTAATTACTACTCCCTGTTTGTCACATTTCAGATGGTGCTGACAACACTTTTTTTAAACCAAAGAAAAATAGCCACAGCTCCAAAGTTAAGCTAAGCAGAAAAATGGCAAGGTAATAACTTGAGTGCTAAGTACACCAGCCTAATAGAGCTTTGGGGCCCTTATTCAATGAACCTAATGAGATTCTTATTTTCTCAGATGTCTCATGCTTTGTCTTAGATGACACTTCCATAGCATGAAAGGATGCTGAAGAGATCTCAGCAATGCAGTTTCCAAGGACCAGTGCTGGCCTCAGGCTGTTTTCTATTATCATGAACACTGTAACCTCCTCCAAGGCCTGGGAAAACATTGGAGTTCCAGAAAAGAAACTGGGGATGCAAAAGAACACACACCTACCCTAGTCACACCCACCACCACTTCAAAAGAAGATTAAGCTAGACACCAATCCAAAGGTCAGTATTACTCTACTAATCTGCAAACAAACATTCCCCAATTTGCCAACAACATGAAAAAATACCCTTGTAATGAAACAAAAGTGTAAGCTGCTTTTTTGAAAAATCACCTTCATTGGGAGCTTGCAAAGTCAGTTTAAAAAAAATTATCATTGATGTAACAGGTTAGTTGCCACACCTTCCCCCCCCTTATTTTCTTTTAGCCACTCCTCAGGCATTAGGTCCCCTCACAACCTGGCTGCTAGAGGACTGACTACCAGCCTTGCCAGGCTGGGAGTTTGATCAGACATTATTAAAGGGAAGCTTGACCTTACAGCTGCTCTATTCTACATCCTGCTGCCCCTTCCCACCAGCCGTATAAGGAGCACATTTTACACAGGGAAGCTTCTATACAACGTGACAAACCATCTACAAATCAGATGCTCAGAAACTGGTGATCCTTTTCCCAACTCTTTCAGGTGGCCATTCTGTATCATACAGTAGGGCAGCAAAGCCCAGCAGCAGCACACCCTTTGCAATCCCGTTCTTAAGCTGCATTGAAAATGCCATTATGAGCTTTTCACAACTCACTAATGAATCAGAACTGTCCAGTGACAGCCCCTGTCAAGACACTGCTCCACTAACACTTCATGCAGAAACACCCCTCCAGTGCTGACCTATTTGTAGGCTGACGATACCATCCCTGACAACCAGGTCTTGCCATTTACAAGTGTAATCAATGATGACATTATTAGGAGCATGAAGCCCAAGTGTCATAAATTGTTAATGAGGGAAGTTTAGCTTTCCAGTGCTATAGCTAGCAAGTATAAAATGTCTTTGAGCAGCTATTTGCTGTATGTGGCAAGTTCTGTTATTGGAAAAAGCCTCACTGAGGCTTTGAGCCCCCAAAGCATGTCCTGATTTACTTTTTCAAAACCAGAAAAGGAAAAAACCTCCCAAGTTATCAAAAACAATGTTGGAATGTACAGTTGAATGAAATTAAAGGGTAACCTCAAGCATAGCCTGAAAATTCTGCAAAAGCAGCTCTGCACTCCCCCAGCTGGCTGACTTGCAGTAGTTAACTAGCTAACAGGTACACTTCTTGCTTGACTGTTTAAACTCTTGTGAGGTCGAGTAAAGCAAGCACAATTTACCTGGTGATCACCCTCATATCACCTTGTTAACATCACCTTGTTAACATCACCCATACTTGGAAAATGCAGTGCTATCTGCTTGGAGCACATCAGCACTAACTCAGTATGCAGAGTACTGGAGAGAGAGCTTTCCCCAAACAACCCAGCTCACGTGAGCCAATGACAGGTGAAATCAAAGACAAGCCATAAGGCTCACAGCCACACAGCTTGCAGAAAAGCTAGAACAGCTCAGCTGAAGTTTCCATAAAGTGCATACATAGAAATTTTAATTTCTACTGTCCAAGTAGAAAGGTAGGCTGAATGGCAAACCTTAGAAGGGACACATTTGTTTTCACACAACTGAGCAAGCAAAGATTGGGCTTGATGACAGAAGTCATGGCTTCTGCTCTTCTCTTCACCTGTGGTTTCCAGGGACAATAAAGTTAATTTAGTGCTCAAATCCTCACTGAGGGTCCCAGCAGATTCATCAAAATAGTTGCTGTTTCTTCTGTTAAATTCTCCTGTGGGGGCTGATACAAACACAGTTTGAGATCAAGGTGATGACACACTCCTCTTTCTGTCTGATGTGCTGCTGTAGCAAATCCTGCTACACGTGCAAGGGCCTCCAGAGAGGACAGGCTAGACTGTGTTCTCATCCTCTGTCATCCAGTTAGAGTAACACTTTAGTTATATATTGGTGTCAACCAGTACTGTAACACTTGCTTCCCAGCTTTGAGGCAATGAAAACATGTTCCCTCATCTACTGCTCTCCATCATGTGGAATAAACTTTGTGAACAACAGCAGAATGGAACCAGAATGCTGAAGATGACACCAGCACAAATGTACAACAGAAGAGCAACTTCTTCCTGTGTCCAAGACTTACCTAGATGTATCTCTAAGCATCTAGGATGCAGGGAATATCTAGTGAGGTTAAATAGCTCAGTGGTTCTAGCATAGTTTGATACTTTAACAAGGCCCATTTAAGCCAGAAAAAAATGTTTATTTCTTCAGCCTTAAAATCTCCAAAAGGCTTTTCTTTTCCAGGCTGCAGCCTGAATCCCCAGAAAGCTACTGCTAGTGAAGATGAAGAATCATGTTTTTGGTTTTTGTTTGTCTCAAAGCAGCAGATAATTATGAATCACAGTCACATTTTGCAAAGCTAATGAGTGTAACTGATACATGTTGGTCCTCCTTCAGATGGCAGGAATTGTGGGAGGAGGAGTGTTCAGTACGAGGTACAAAGCAAATTGTCATGCCAGCTGAGTCCAGACTGAATGCAGGATTTAAGTATCTTGCATAAATGTCAGATGCTTATGTTCATCTGGTTATCATTTTGTAGCAGGCAGATTATTGCGAAACCACAAAGACATGTGATACATACCATGTTTTACACATAGTCCAGCTTATTAGTTAACACTAATTTAAGGTCATGTAACCTGGCAAGTGAAAGATCAACTGCATAGGCATAACTAATTCTGACAGGGAAAGGTGACTTCCTCCCTTCCAGGTGAGTTTCACTACATTAGCAGTTAAATAGATACTAAAACACATCATACAGCATTCCCTTACACCATGGGAGAGCAGAAGTAGACAGCAACAGGGAACTTCCATTTAAGTAGTTTATTTGTTCTAATTCATCTTTCCTGTAGCCCCTACCTTATATACAGACAAATCTCTGCAAGCTTACTGCACAACTACATGTCAAATAGTCTTGCAATAATTGTTTTTGTTTAGAGAGCTTTGAAATTCCTTATCTGCTTGGGTCATCTGATAAGAACAGACATCTCCACAGATAGTTTTCTAATATCTGTCCCACTAGTCACTGAAAGGACACAACATCTAAGCAACTTATTTTCTCTACTTTGATTTGAATGTTCTCACATAAATATTAAGTGACCAAATCTGAGCTCCAATCAAGCTTGTCTATAGTTTGCTTGTACCTCAATTCAGTACTCTCACTTGTTATCCTAAGGCTCTATGGCATAAGCCTTGTTGTTTACTTTCTGGTTTCCAGACTTATTTTGTCCTTATAAGTAACTTGCTTTTTTTAATTTTGCAATTTGTTCTCCACAGCTGCAAAAGATTGCCCTGAATATAAAGTAACTGTCTCTAAAGTTATCCACAAATCCATAAACATCCTAGCTAGAATGCAAATAACTTAGGCTGCCTAGCTGCACCTTGTTTAGAGACCTATGTCAGGTTGAGGTCACAGCCATTTTTCCTCCAAGAACAAGGCATGTATTTGTTTTGTGTCAGGGCAGGGGATAAACTACACAGGACAAACTTCAGCTACAGGGCAGTATTTACAAAGCAAACTTGGCACATTTTTCATTTTGTATCAGACACTTGACCAAGTGTTCCCTAGAACCACCTTTGCTGGCTTGGGCCCCAGGAGCACCAGTGCTAGGGAACCTAGAGAGAATAAACTCTCTTCTTGTGAATTTGAAGGCTGAGTTTGCAAGCTCATGAGGTGTGACTATTATAGATTTGGAAAAGGAATTTAGAACTGAACCTGAGCTAGTAACTACAGCATTAGGCAGGATTAGAAGCAGTGCATGAGTCTTAAGAATTGCAACAGTTAAAACAAGGTCAAAATATCCAAGTATAAATTGGCCCGAGGCAGAAATCTGCATCTGAAGATAACTCCAGGGAAGTCTGGTGCCAATACAGGCTTCACATCATAGTAAGTGAAACAAGACTACCCTTCCCCCTCAAACTGCCTCCAAATATTCAAAGATGGAAAAATAATACACCTTATACTCTGCTCCTAAACCCTACCCTGCCCCCTTAAGATGTGTTTGTCCCTCCTAGAACTTGGGGGATACTGGAGTGTTAACACTGCAACATTTCAGATCAAAGACGGAGCATTAGACTCATCAAATGAAAATAAATGCCTGCTGGGTATGATCATATTTTAGAAGATAGTCTTAAGAGTCTCAGATGTCCAAAGACACTGTTCTGAAAAGCATTCAAATTATCACCCAAAGGTTATGGGACTCCATAACCTTAATACCTTGAGATGCTGGCTGATGGGCTCTTTTTGCAACCCTGCCCTCAAATTCTGCCTAAGCTTGACACTTCATCTCTGCTGGGAAGCCTCACTGAGGGGTGGCACTCAGGGCACCATTTTTGCACTACATGATTCCAGCAGGATCTATGTGCACATATGAAAGCCCAGTGATATATGAGACTGAGGCACATAGTCTGAGCAACAGCTCTGCCTGTTGATGTATTAGTGTAATACTCTGGATGATGCAGGAGTATCAGAACAGGCCCATCTGATAAAATGTACAAGTAATTCATCACCAGAATGAGTTGCTTCAATGATGTATTACTCAAGAAAAAAGAATGCACCATCTAGGGGGGAGAAACAGCCAGTAAAAGAGGAACCTATTACAAGGGTGAAATATTCACAGAACCTGAAGGACTTCTTTGTCACCTAAACACTGGCACCATGCAAAAATACATGACATACATCCCCTCTCTTCATTCCCACCTCC
Source organism: Chaetura pelagica (assembly GCF_000747805.2). NCBI lineage: Eukaryota > Metazoa > Chordata > Aves > Apodiformes > Apodidae > Chaetura > Chaetura pelagica. The sequence continues at coordinate 435,073 of NW_009952561.1, read as the reverse complement.
AAGTACCAATTTAGTTTTTTGGCCACTGGGAACAAAATAAACTTCATTTCATATGCACTGGAACCACAAACCTGAGTGCTGTATTCAAAATTCAGATTGAGAATCCCCTTGGATTTCTTTGGAGTGTGGGATCTGCAGTTTAAGCACTTTACAACTTTGGAGATTAAAATAAATTCAATGAAGTGGTTTTTAATTTCTTATTCTGTATTGATTTGCTTCTTTCTTTTGGTTTTTTTGAGCTTATTTAATTTAGTCCAAACTAATCCAGTTGGCTAGTGAGAAAAACTGAAGGGAAGGGCAAAGAGCTTCTTGCCTAGTAAATCCACAGTGGCTTGCACTCCCTAACATCTGCTCTAAATTCTTCCTATCTGCAGAGATGACAATACAATGTAATGAAAAATTATTTCTAAGTAGTAATTTAAACCCTAAACAATAATGACACAGATAAATAACTGATGTTTCTCCATTTTTTTCAGTGTTTTTCATCTCAAGGAGTCTCCAGATTCCTTGCAGTCTTTATAATTGACAAGAATCAATTTACTCAGTGTTCACACATATCCATCTAAACAGAACATGGACCCTGCTAAAGAACATGCTAAGCACAGCAGAGAAATCTAGGACTGGAAGTGAAGAAAGTTTCACAGCAGAAGAGGCTTTGGAAAACACAGGAGGTTTGCCTTACCACTCACCTGAGGTAGGTAAGCTGGTAATGGAAACACATGCATCCCTACCCTGTTAGTCTGAAGGCCAAACTAGGTAACATCACTTGTGGGCATTCAAAGCAATGTGTACATGCTACTCTCCTAGTCTCCTACAGACACCAAGGGCCTCATGTCCAAGCCCTAGCACTTCATCTGCATCCACCATCCAGTTGCTAATCAAAAGAAAGCCTGCTGATTTTGTAAGCCTCAGGTGGTCTACAGCTACAGAAGAGCTCAGCTGAGAATATCAATTGCATTAGCAATCAGTCTCTTTATGAACCAGTGCATAAGGAACATACCAAGTTAAACATAGCACAAATAAGTAGAAGAAACTTGTTTTTCAAGTGATTGCCATAAAATGTTTTATACTTCCCTCCACCACCTTTTCTCATGCTTGGAGAGGCAATAATTTCATTAACTGATTAAGTGCTTTTATTCCTCTGACTCATAGTTCATAAGACATACGAGCATGAATTTCAATTAGTGTTTCTTACAGTGAAACTGGATAAGGAAAACATTCCTGAGCAATGCAGAAAGGGTGAGCTAAACTGTCCTTCGTACCCCTGGTGTACACCAGCAGCAGCTGTATTGAACTAGCTGGAATACATGAATGTATAACTAGCACAATACTAGAACACAGCTCAGCACTCCTAACCTCCTACTGCTCAAGTAGCTTTACTAAAAGCCAAATGTAACAGTTCCACGTCTGTCAGAACTGGAGCCTTTACTTCAAGTCAGAAACAACCCCTTTTCATTAAGGCAAAAAAACATGTACTTAAGAGCAATAATCCTGCAGCTATGAGAAGGGTCAGAAGCCCAGCCTCACCAAAAATCCCTTTCTCCTCACTGATCATTTTCTTCCCAAGAACACACTGCTCTCCTCATCTTACCCTACCTCTGGCTGATCAGAGATCAGAGTATGCTTGCATAAAATAATTTATCTTTACTCATTTTCATGCCCTTTTTTCCCAGCTTCAAAAGCTATGCTAGTATCCTCAAAGTTAAACTTGTACCTCATATCTACTAAATTTCTCTAGAAACTCTTGGTCTGATCTTAAAACTTCAGTACAAAACTTGTTGGGTAAAGGTGGCAACAGAACAGTGGAGACCAAGGTTATTGGGAACTGGAATATTACTGCCATCATGTAGTGCCATAAACTTCCACAGCTATAGTTCAATTTTACCCCTACAGCCTCAAAACAAAATGGAACCAACCATTTACCTTTCTGGAAAATAAACAGCTTCCAGGAAATAAACTACCAGTCTCTTGGTTGTAAAATCATGGCATGTCCTTGTTTTGTACAATTCAAAGCAGAGTTGAACAAAAGTCTGGAGTATCGGAGCAGGGAGAAGCAGGTTTCTGAGGCCCAAAAGTATTGCCTTGGTCTGTACCAAACCCACAGTATTTTATCTCCCTAGAAGGTAATAATTGTTTCAGTAATTAATTCATTCAATTACCAAGTAGAAGCTTGTAATTAATTGCCTCATCCAGTGTTTTTCTTCATAAATTTACTTGTCATCCCAAGTTAAATGTAGACAGTAGACACAGACATTCATTGAAGTAGAGTGAGCTATTCTCCTGGGTTTAATATTTATCATCTAAATCAAGAAGTTGGGGAAGGTTAAAGGAGGAGGCTAAGTGCTCAGAGTCAGCCAGATATCATGTACTGTATTTGTGATGCCTTGCCATCAAGTCAAGGCCTCTGGGGATGCAGCTGTAATAAATAAGCAACATCTATTTTATTCTCTAAAATGCCTGTTGAATTTCTAGAGGAAATCTCTCCTCAGTGAAACTAAAACTGTTCTAGAAGACCAAAAAAATAAGCCCTCAGTCAGCTTGGCTGCCAGAGCCCCACAGGAGCCAGAGGAAATATTCCAGTTATACTCCTGAAATTCTGGCTGCAGATGACAAAACAGCATGGGAATTGCAACAGTTTCATTTAAGTCTGTAGTTACATGAAAATGAGCAGGTAACCACACAGGTCCTTGTAGTATACTGAGGCAAGAACTGACTGGAGGATTTCCTATCACTGAACCAGACTAGTGTTAACCATAAGGCCATTGTCCAGTGAAAGGTCATGTAATAGTGTGGAGGAAAACAGTTTGAGAACAGATGCTGTAGCAAAAAAAAGATTCAGAAAAGGACACTTGTATGAGAGGAGAGCCAGAAAAGAAACTAGACTGCTGCAGCAGTTCACTGAATACATAAGCTCCACAGGTTACCTATTACTTCTGTGTCTATGAGCAGGAAGGGCTGCAGTGCAGGGAAAAACCCACACAGACCCATCACTCCAATAATTTTTCAAGCATGCAGAGGATGGAATCAGACAAGTTTCCTGACTGACAGCAGAGCACGTTTTGGCTTGAAATTAAGTATTTGTCAGATGGTTCAAAGTAGCTGAATCACTGAACACAGGGGACCTTCAACAAGACACATCCAATGAGATACACTTTTTTGCCTACTTGTTGTCTCAGCATTAATTCAGGACTATTTTCAAAGGTCAGACTGGAAGAAAACCTGAGTCTGGCCAAGAGTCCCCCCAAATCAAGTTAACTTTCTTCCATATTTCAGTTAACTTTGAGCTAGGAACTGCAATGTACAAAGAGCATTAAGCTTTCCACAGATGCCCCTGGCAGCAACACTGACCTTGCACACCTGCAATATAGCAGCATAGTCAGCTACAGCATCTCAGTTAATCAGAGATTTGACCATTGACAGTTTTTTGCAAGTGCACCCTTGACAATAGGTTTTATATAATGTAGGTAAAAGAGAAGCTTACCTAAAAGCCACAAAACAGTAGATTACACCCTGTCAACACCAAGACTAGCCTTGCTGCAGATGCACATGCTTATACCTTCCAGTGAGTCTCAACTTCAAGTTCTTTTGGGACAGAAAACTAACACAATGATTACAACTCCAGGAGGGGATATCATTCCTCAATTTGATCTATTGTCTGTTCAGTTTTCCTTTTCTCACTTGTAAATGAGAACAACATGGGAGATGGCCACTGCTATCGAGTGCCACTGGTTCATTTTCATCCCTGTGTTGACTGTATTTCATATTGATCAGAGAGCTGAAAGTGTTATTAAAATTATACTTCAGCAAAACTATCCTTAAGGCTTCTGTTCTGATGTTTTAAAAGAATGTGCATCTTTTACCTTCTCTGGTGATCTCCTTGAACTGCTCAGTGAAGCTATTTTGTAAGGCTGATCCAGATCCTATTCAAAAGGACCTGTTGTGTCACTGTAGAACAGCAAGTGAGGGAGTTCAGAATGAAAGCCACAGCCTAACAAGATAAAATATTTAAGCCACAAGTCACATTCAGAAACATTAACTCTGCCTTGCAAATGCAGGATTTCAGGATGGAAAGACTAAGGTTTAGGTTTATGTTGGCAAGGAAATGTCACATTCTAGAATTAAACCCCACTACCTCCTTCAGTGTCTTGAAGAAAATAAACCTATTTCCATTTACAGAAGAAGAATGCACATGATCTCTCAAAGCCTCTGCCCAGAAAGGTTGTGATGGTGGCTTGACATTAAAACAGCTTCCCTGTCCCTTCTTTCCCAAGTAGAACCAATGTAAACTACTCCTTGGGCTTTCATCTGCCCAATTGACAGTTCTTCTCTCCCAGGGGACTGTCAGAGAGAGTTAGCTGTTTCCTGATCAAGACAGGAGTTGAATGTGCTCTACTAAATATTTCTGAGTTGCCCAGAGTAATTATTTGTGATAAAGGCCAAACACATGATGCCAGTGAGAATGTCCTTACAAGTTTGGGGCCTGTAAGACTGTCAGGGGGAATGCTTTTCTACATATTCAAGTTGAGCTAACAAGTAATTATCAGGGGAATTAGCTTGCCTAACTATTGGTGATTACCTGACAACTGGACAGGCCTATATCCACAGCACTGCTTGACAGTTCTCAGGGTTTCTCCACAGAATGTGAAGGTGGGGTTAACACTGGAAACTGTGGTACAGACTTCAGCTCAGCTTTGTACAAGTAATGGCCTGAGGCTCCCCCACTACTGCTCCAGTAAAAGGGGCACAAGAAAAAGTACAGGAGCTTTTGAATACAGCTCATTAAAAAAACAACAAAATGACATCTCAGAAACAGAGCTCCATGGTTTCTTCTCCGAACTGACAGCACAAGCTCTGGCAATGAATCCCTCTGCCTCTGCCACCTCTTCTGGAAACACACTTCTAGCCACAACCCAGCCTGCATATCCCAGCCACAGCTGAAAGGAAAACAGACAATGCAGCTGGTTTGTGGGTATACTGAGATATTTCTGTTATACTGGTGGTTTTGACAATGTGAACAGCCTTCAAATCCAAGAAGGTCTTGAAAACTACCAGAATTACTCCCATCAATCACAAAACTGTTGTCATAAGGAAACCACACAGTCTTGGCTGACCTGGGCCAAACTGACAACAGCATCAAATCAAGTACATTTTGCAGAAGCCCAGCATGAGCCAGGAACAGCAGGAGGGGAAAATAACATTTTCTAGTCTTTCTAGAAAGAAGTGAATGCAATATACCTGTGCCTGTTTATTACCTACAGTCTGTTAGACCAGCAATAATTCAAGGTAATATAGCTGGGACCTTTCATTATGCAGGCTGTTGAGCAGCCAACAGTTCAGGGTTAACAGGTTATGTACCTGTATCTGTTTATTATGCAGTCTGTGGTAGTACAGATTAAATCACTTTTTCTTTCCACATACAAAAGTACTGGGATTTTACATCTTCAAGTCAAATATCACATCTTTCAGAAGAGCAACTTCTCTTGGGCTATCCTATTTTCCAACACTTCCTTTCTTTACATCAGTCATACCTGCTAAATGCTTCTTCTGAAGAATAGAGCTCCCTGTAGCTATGGTCTCCTTTCTGACAGCTCTGTGGTTTTTCTGGCTTATAGCAACATCACGTCTTCTTGTATCACACTAGCACAATCAAAATGCAGACATGGAATGAATATTTGATGCTATGAGGCAGAAGGACCAGCATCACAAAGCTCCCTGTTTCAAAGACAGTATCGTTGTGCAAAGCGTATTTCCGCTCCAGCTCCTTTTTTCCTATTCTGTGTTGTTACAGGTTGATTTCAAATTTCTGTCTGAAAGTCCAATGTAATAGTGGAATGAACTAAACGTATGAGAATAACACATTGCAAAGACACCTGAGCACCTGGCACAGCCCAGCAAGAAACAGAAATAAATCTTCAGCAAAGCTGCCTTTACCTTCACCTGCTGGATTTGATACATACAGAGACCCATCTGAAACATGAAGTCTAAAATAACAACTGCTCTGCACACTTATCCACCAGAAAGGGACAAGCTCACTTTTAATACCCAGCAACCAATGGAACAAACACAAGCCTGGCAGTCTTGTTCTCTGCTCCTGTTGCAGCCTAGGAACTGTGACTTCTGCACTTCTGTGAATAAGACATCAAGAATTGAAAGGGAATATAAGTGTCCTGTTATTAACCCAAACACAAAGACTACAAAACCCAATTTCCCCATAGGCATTTTGTGGATTTAGGTATGAGTTCTGAAGTAGATTAACACAGTATTAATTCAAGGCAAGCTTTGCTTCTTGAGGTAAAAGACAGAAGCATCATTACCCACCAAAGGGTTCTCTGAAAACAACAGGGCAAGAGGTATCTCCAAAGAGCAAGAGGTCCAATTTAGAGATTAGAGGAACAGCTTCACTGGGTAAGGTGTACAAATCCAGACATTTACCACTGCCACTACCAGCAAGAGGTTCTGTTCCTCTCTCCTTCTCCTACTCATCCTCACCAGTCCCTAATTTAGGGACTTCTCTGTAAGCCAATTAATTTCACTAGTGTCAGGACAAAATTTCAGAATATAACAGCTTCCACACTTCTTTTAAGGGGGAAGATGTCTCCCCTGTGACAGCACCTGCTTTTCTTTTATTCAAGGATGAATATTCTTGGCTTGTCCCAAGCACACTAAGCATTATCAAGCCCTTTACAAGTCTGAGAAAATAGATTTCTGCCTCAGTTTCCTCTCCTCTGCAACAGTAAAACAGCATCATTTATTACAGATGTCCACTCATCAGAAGGTAGGGTCTAGCATCATGTTTCTCTTATTTCAGATCAAAATCATAGTCATTAGTCTAATACCAAACACCATGCCATTACAGACCAACCTCCGGTAGACTCATTCCAGATAACGTATCCCCACTTAATTGCCCTCACCACCACATTCCCCCTGGCCTGTGCTGCAGCTTGTCCTATAAAAGCCATCAGTCTCAGTAAGCTCTTCAGAAATGCAGCAGGTTTCTAAGAGACTAGTCCCATCTATATGGAAATGCAGATTTCACATATATATCCATCCTAGTAATCAGATCCAAAGGAAACAATCCTCTAATACAGAGCTAATAAAAGTTGATTTTAAGTCAGCCTGAAGCTGTAAGCAATAAGAAGCAGATATATAATGGTGACTTTCATTATTGCTGTTTGTTTTTTTATAGTCTATACCAGTAAAAAGCTTTTGATCAGCTTCTTACTGACTTTACCTGTATTCCCTAACCTCACTTAGTTCAAGCTATGCTTCTTCTTCCATTCAAATGACTCTAAATCTTTCTGTCTACATACAGAACTGGAGTAAATCATGGTAACTTACCTCACTTCCATAGTTAGACTGGTAAGTCATCCAGTCTTTTTTCCCCATATCCTCCCCTCTCACATGCTTGCAAACATGCCTGGTGCTATTAAAAGACACTGATACTCCTAGAATTATTCATCAGTCCTTGAAATCTTGTTTCAGATAAAAGAGCCTGTGTTATAAAAGATGAAAACATGAGAAGGTCCTGTGACTTCATATGGTCAAGGAAAATTTCCCCCCCGCTCTTTCTCACATGAATCTTTATCTATAAAAAGCTATGAAAAGAATCTCTATGTCATTAGAAATTAAAAGAATCAATCTCTTCAGGGGTTCAAGGATATGCTTCCAGAAAAACAAAGACAACACTCTGCAAAACATACTTGATGGCTGGCAAGGCCAAGAAGCTTACCAAGCTGCAAGCAGAAGCCAGCTGAGGAACTTGGTACATATTTAAGAAACATGGAGAAATCAATTCCAATCACCCCCAGTAGAATCAGTCTGGCAGAACAGGCAAGAAATAAGCATCCTTCCACCTCAGTAATTTCCAGAGAATTAAGTCATTTTGATCCAATCTTTTTTGGGTCAGTTTTATCCATAGCAAACATACCATTTTAAATAAAAAGAATCACCATAACTTTTTTCACCTTTAATGGAAAAGAAACTACCACCACAGTACATCTGCTGTATTATTCCACTCCAGTATCTGTACCTCCCATCTAGTGACACCAGCATTATCCATAACATTCACTACATGACTGAAAACAATTAGTGTCTATCATTAGTATGCTTGTATTCCAATAGAACCTTTCAAGACCAAAGAGAACAACTCAGTACATCAGTTAAGCTTCTACCTGCATAAATGAACATTTTCCTGTAGCAAAACAAAACTACAGACACAACTATAAGCTTATTTAATCAAGACAAACTGCCTCTTATCCCTCTGCATGTGTTTCTATACAAGCAGTGACTGACACATTACCCCTGCTGCATGCTCTATGATCACAGTTCCATGCCCTCAAAACAAATAATTACTTGCCATCTTCACTTCATGTACAAGTACTTCACAACTGATTCATTTCCCCTTACATCCAAGCTTTCTCTAGGTCATTGGAAATGCATTTACTATGAACAATCCACACACCTATTCAGACCAAGAAAGAAAAATATAGTCTGCCAGAGTCAAACATTAATGTCAAGTTAAGGAGCTACTCTAAGCCACAGCTCTATTCTTTCTGTCCTCCACAGAGGCAATGCTGAGGTGCTAAGTGTTAGCTGGAAGCAGCTGAGAGCATTTCACCTGACTGAAGAGATGCTTGGGTAGAACTAAAAGCTAAAGGAATGGGTTACTTTGCCTTAACAGAAAATTTCCATCCTGATACCAAGTTCTGAAACAGATGTGAACAGTTTTAGAACACTACATTAGTACTGGTATACAAGCCAAATTTATATCCAAACTACTATAACTGAAATTAAAATACTACCATTTGCCTATAATGATAGAATTTTTTTCCTCATGAAAACTTTGAGGCAAACTTCAATTTTCCAGTGAGCTAAGAACCAACAGAAAAGAAACTGCAGAATAAAAAAGAAACAGCAATTATATTCAGGTCTTCATTCAGGTATTTTGGGGTTCTCATTTCAGAGCTCTCCTTCCCTTAAGCTAGCACATTTTCACAATGATGAAAGCTCTTTACCAGCCAACTCTACTGCAGATTAATCACTTCTCCATAGGGTGAAGTAGCAAAACCCAGCAATAATCACTTATTTTTTTCCTCAAGAACTGCTATAGACTCTGGGTCAATTAGGACTAGGAAAATAAAAAAGACAAGTAAAAAACTAAGTGACAAAGTCAAGATTAGAACCATATTAGAGCATAAGACATGACAGCATTTTTAGACTCAATAACCTGCTCATCTGAGAGCTCTTCCACATCTTTAGCTTGATCTTTGCTGTTCATATAGAGTGGGCTGCAAAGGTCAGGAAATATCAGGTAGAGAAATGAGCTCTTACAATCTTTACTATTCCCAGAACAGAAGGAAAGGGAAGCATCTTCCCACAATCTTTAGCACAACAAGCTTTTTAACAGTTAGTTTGGACATTTAGAGTAACTCTAAATCCCTGTTGCACAGCCTTAGAGTTGCATAACCTTTGTATTGACAGTAGATTTTGAAGGTTGTTCTGAGGGGGGATTATTACCTCTCTCCTCCACAAAAGATTCCTATGTAGCTTTTTTTGCCAACAGAATTCAGTTCTAGAAATTGAGACAGCACAGCCTACTGCTTCTTTCACAGTAAGAGCAGGAAAGAATTGTTCTTTTCTTGAAAAGGAAAACAAGTTATTTATAATGAGTCTCATCACTGAGGCAGAGCCCCCTTGGGCCTCACTCAGCACCCTGAGGCCTTCAGGAGCCACCACAGTCAGTAACACAGTACATAGATGACTCCCATTGTAGTAGTACATAGTTTTAAACAGGCATTGGCCCCTCAATGCTTAAATTCATTACTTTTGTCACTAATTACTGGGCCACCTAGAAGTTTGAACCTCCTCTCCACTCAAAAAGCTGCTTCATGACCTCCCCTTGAAGAGAAAAACCTTTAATAACAAATACCTTTTACATTACAACAGGAAAGTCTGCTTTTCTGTTTTTATGATTGCTTATTTTCTATGGCTGAAATGAGTACCCTTTTTTGGACAAAAAAAAAAATAATAAAAAGAAGAGTTAAATGCAACTAGAAATACTGACAAAGAAGTCAGAGACTGCAGGCCCAGCACAAGCCACAAGCTCATTAACCACAATATTTTCTTCAACCAATATTTTCTTGCTGGATAATAACTGTCCTTATGCAATCCCTGCCCCAAGAAAAGCAAATATAGCATTTGTTTATTAAAAAAAATTGCTTAGATAGACATAAATTACCTCAGACAAAATTACCCTCAGCAGGCAGCTCATCTCAGAAACCAAAACTACCTCAAAACTCAAAATTACCATAACTCCATTACTAACCCAACTCAGAATGAAACCCCTCACAAAGGCAGAGCAAACAGGAGAGCAGCTCCCCATACACCACTCCACAGGAAAAACCAGATCCAACCCTTTCCCGCCTTAAATTTCCTGCCTAAATTCCCGGCAGGTGGGGCCGGGCCTGGAGCAGCAGCTGCGGCCCAACAGGGCCCAGCTGGGCAGGGCCCAGCCCACCCGCTGCGGCCATAGAAACCTCTCAGAAGCAGCTAAAGCTTTTTCACAGGTGGCTGGTGGTTTCTTTTCTTCCTGCAGGTGTTTTTTATCTTCTTAATTCTGCTGATTTCATTGCTGTTGAGGTAGGTTATCTTTTCAGCTACTTGTGGGTGTTGTTTGTTGGAGTGAGGGGGTTTTGCTACACAGTTGTTGTTTCTTTTAAAGTTAAATGCTTAGTTTTAAGTAGTGGCTGTTTTTCTTGTGGGTCTGTAGCTTTGTTGTCCTCAGAGTCAGATTTTGATTAAGAAATGCAGGTAGAGTTTATGGTGTCGTTTGTTTCACTGAGAGGACAGGTCCTGTTTCTGAGCTGGGCCTTGATGTAAATAATGGTTGGACATTTCAAGGAAAGGCTGATTTGCTGATTTGCTGTTTGTCGAACCACTTAAGCTTAGGTTGCTATGCTTTATTCTTGGTTTTCAGTCCTTATTTGGTCTTAGCTGCTGCTCCCACACAGCAAAATGAGTCTAAATGAGCCAAGTATAGCTGTTTAGGCTTATTTTGGGCTGGGTTTTTTGTTTTCTTTCAAGTGCAAAGGGAGTATAGACAAGCGTGGGGGTAAAAAAAGTCCTCAGGCATTTAAAAGCGTCTTTTTCATGCTTTTTAGGATCTTCCGATGTATCACTTCTTTTTACTTCTTGTTTTTATTATGCTGTAACCAGGTATGTTTCTTGGCTTCAAAGAACATGGCTTTATTGTGACACTTTAAAATGAAAACTACGTGGCAGTAATGGCTTTCCAAGAAGTGTTCATTTACCTTGGTAACATTTATGTGTGGCAGAGAGAAAAAGAGGGAACCCCCCCTCAACTACACATAAAACGTGCTTTGAGCAAAATTCTCTGATGATTATTTAGTAAACAAGCTCCTCTATTAGAATGGCAGAAAAGAAGATTGCATATCCAGAGTAAATTACACTTTACAGGGAGATGGCACAGAATGGCTTTTTGCTGAGGTTATGCTTAAATTATGGCTGTTGCTAAAGTAAACAGCTCACAGTCTCTATGTGAATGTGAATTATGCTTTGAGGAGGCAGTATGTTTATAAAAAAATGAAGTCAAGGTAATAGATTGGTGAATTGCAACTGCATTTGTAAAGGACAATAGTAATTGTGGTAGCAGGGCATCAAAAATGATCTGCAAACATGTGTTATTCGCTGTTGTCCAGCACTTAGGAGAAACAGCTTGGCTCCTGAACACCCCAGAAATCACTGCCAGTGGTCAAGTTGTAAGGTAATGAGGCAGGTTTCTGACTCTAGTTTAATTTGGGGTTTTAGAGCCTTAAAGGTGTCCAATGCTTTGGAGAAATATTTTCATAAAGGTACAGACTGTGGTAGTGAATAGTTTAGGATGTCTTTAGAGGTCTTACTCTAGTAAGAAGACTAGTTTATTTGCATCAAGTAGTGTAGATAATGAGTGCTTGGAGATGTGAATTTGTTATGTGTATTCCATATGCTGGAGGCAATGTTTTCAGAACAGGTTGGATAATTTGAAAGTATTGATCCATGGAGTTCTGTGGGGTACCTTGGGTTCCTACTGAACATAAGCACTTACCTTCTGATTTTCAAGTGCATGAAACTTAATTAAGGGATGTGAATTTAAACTTTGTTTTAATTTAGATGTGCTAGCTGGGATGGTCTGCTTCATTTGTGTGTTCCTCCTATTTACATAGGTTATAATCTCAACAGTAAGGAGGGTAGATACAGTTCAGCTCCTGCTTTGTTAGTCTAGGCAGAGAAAGTCATTGCAAAGTTGTGAACTGTGTTTGAGAAACTGCACATCTGTTTTACTCTCCTGTTACAGCAAAGCTAAGCCCTTCTGGGGTTGTGGGTCAAGTGTAAAGGGCAAGTCCCTGCAGGGACTTAGTAGCTGAGCTGAGACCTCCTGGGAGATCTGCTTCTAAAATGCTCTTGTGTTCTGGCACCAAGTATGCATACTGAGTAATGCTTCATTAACTTCATAATACTTAAGTGTTGCTGCAGACATAAAGGTAAACCTCAAAGGTTACCCCTTGCATTTGAAACAATTTGCTTGTTAATATTATTTTTCTTGCTGTCTTTAATATAACTGAGCAATTGTTTTTTCTGTTTCAAGAAAACAGTTGGTTTTCTCATTGTTATTAGTGGGAGTGAAGCATGTAAAGTATCTAATGAAGATGAAAGTCTTATTGTTCTAGTTGTTTTATGGTGACAAAGAGGGAGGTGTAAGATGAACAAGACTTAGGCTTTCTGTGCATGTTGGAGTGGAATTGAGCTAATTAGAGCCTTAGAAAAGACCATGGGTGTTTATGTACTCTTTATTTACTATGTTCTGTCTAATTGCTTTTAATTGGAAGTACAAGCCTTAAATTTGTGATGCAATAATTGTAATTGTAGGATTGTCAGGACATTCTCCTCACCAGCCTTTTTATTAGAACTGAAGTAAAAAGATAATGGAAGATTCAGTCAAGCATTTTCTCTAACATTTCAAACTGTCACTTAAAATGTATAAACATTCCTGAGCAAGGAAGATTTTTTTCTACTCCCACCCTTGTATTCCTCTATCATAACTCCCCTGTGAAAGTCAAACCTAATGCTTCACTAAAAGATACTGGCTATCAAATAATTGTTTATGCTATAATTTAGTTAATGCTTTGTCACTCCAGGAGCAGTTCTAACCCAGGTGAGGCAGAGAAAGACTGATGGAAATGCACAGGGAAGCTGTAACCTGCAAACCAAAATGTGAAGAAAGGGGAGCAGTGATGCTGCAGAGCTGCTCAGTAGCTCAAAATGTGAGAAGGTGCATGTCAATATTTGTAAAAGCACAGCATTCATTTTAAAAACTTTTTAGTAACTTTCTAGAGGACTTGAGGAAGCTGGACATTCAGAATGGGTAAGTGAAAAGCCTTGAAAGTAAGGGGGTGAAATGGAAGGTGGTGGCTGCCCTAAATATTTCCCTCTACCTAACTCTAGCAAACCAACTTTGAGGCATGTTAATATGATGCACTAGGTATTTTTTCCTGTTAGTAAGGACTGGCTTCATATAAAAAGGTTAAGATGGGAACTGCAGCTGTTCTGCAAATATATATATGGAAAGCTGAGGTAGATGCTCACAAATGGAAAATCAAGAACCAGAGGCAACACTAAGAAAATGCAAAATATAAAATGCTAAGGGTGTTACTGTGCAATTAATGTGTAAGGTACTTCCACAAATTCTAGAGTATTCTTCATTAACAAGTCATGAAGAGAAGCTAAGTTTCAAAAAAAAGGGGAGAGAATGGATGGGTTCTAACTGCTGCTGTACCTGAAGGAAATATTTTCCTTCCTACTTAGATGCACATGATTTACATCCTTATGGAGCCAAAAAGTCTTTCTGACTTGTTTCAAGACAACTCTAGAGAATGCAAATAAAACTCCGTGTGGTGTCTCCCAGTAGGTGTGATGTCTTGTGTGCTGAAAGGACCTGTGACACACCTGCCTTCCTAAAGAAAGTGGAGTTAGGAATAAGAAGAGCTTTACTAAGGCTCCTCCAAAGAACTGGAGTGTGAGAACATTTGCCCACAAGCTGCATGAGTTTCCTGAGCTCTTACATCTTAATTGGCTTACGATGTAACACTAGAGAATAGGTCAGAGGGACAGAGCTATTTGTCAGACTTATTACTAACTCTGGGCAGGTTTAGTGCATAGTCCTCTTGGGGAGGAAACATGTTCTCTACTGAGTGTGGGAGAGAGCAAATAGATGGTGCTGGGCTGTAAATCTAGAGATAAATGACTCATGAAGATGGAAGCAGCCCATAACTTGCCCATGCATAACACAGAAAGGTTGAGATAAATAAGGGAATAGCTTTTTCCAGAAAAAGAAGAAGAAGCTGAGAGAAATAGGTGGAGGAGATACAGGATAGCATCTCAGCAGGCTGTGACAGAAGGGAATTTAGTGCAACTAAGCATCAACAATTACTAGAAGTGAAAGTTAGTACTTTGTCATGGCATTTGCTGGTGTGTTGAGCTGAACACAGCCAAGTCAGATGCTAGATTCTATTTGGCAGTCAGCCTATATTCATGGGACACTTAACTTGTGGAAATGGTTCTTGAACTGACATTCAGGAGGGCTGGTGTGGTTCCTGATTTTCCCACAGATCTGGATTAGCTCTGGGGAAACACAGAAGAACTACATACAGTTTGCTGTCCTTAGGCTGGTTTCCTGAAAAAAAAACCTCAGCAGTTGCACTGCATGTTTTTCTGTTCCCGTGCCTTGAGGACTGGGACTTTATTGCTGTGTTAAGATAGAGCCGTTAAAGTGATGGGGTCTGACTTTCTGGGGAGATACTAGTTTTTAGTGAAATGCAAATTAAGACAAAGGTGGACTGGTCTCAGTGGGGGGATAGAATTCAAAGTGTCTTACAAAGAAAAGCACTTGAGATTATGGCAGTAGAATTTGTGAAGAATTAATTTTAATTTTCTTGTTTTAGTTAAGAATTTACCTATCATTGTATTAGCAGTGAAGATTTAACTTTAAGGTGCTAATGGTAGAAGCCAAGTGGATGTTTCAGGGAGCAGTTAAGATTCTTAATCTCTGGGTCCCAGATGTGGGAAAACTGATTTGCTGTCATGAAATAAATGTGCAGAGGTGTCTTGGTGAGCAAGCCGTGAGCAAATGCAGTCATCTCCTTATGCATGAACAGAAGTGCTGTTAGAAATGGCCAAAAAATATTGCATTAAGATACAAAAGCTTTTTTTTTTTTTTTCCCCAGAAAGGTCTCCTGGAAAACTTTCATCAAAATGTTAGGAAATAAGTTTAGAATAGTGATCAATCAGTTTTAATGTACAGCACCAAACACAGGGAGGCCAAAAACCTTTTTGGCCTTTCTAGATGCTACTATAATATAAACAGTAAAAACCAGTAATCTAATTATTCATTTTTCCTTTTCTTTTTGTGAAAATACCAACATTAATAAGGGGGGGAAGTAAGGAAGGACCTGTAATTGTTTTACAGAAGCTATTAAAATGTGCTATTAAAATAAGTTTAATGAATAGATATTAATATCTGGTTAGGGCTGCTCTGACCTCCTGTCTTACAGGTTCTATTTATGTCTTGTTTGATGAAAGTTCTCTGAGACTGCAAAGCAAAAGGGCAAACTGATTTATGAACAAGACTTATTGTTGCTCTGGCAGATTTGTATAATGAGAAATATATTAAATGTAATGAAGGGAACGTGTGCCTTTCCAAGGCAGTAACTTCCCACCATGATGAAGTGATTCAATATCCCTCAGTGGATTAATTTGGACAATGCAGGAAGGCATGCAGCTGCTGTTGCAGCCTCTTGCTAATGACAAACATGAAGCAATATCCAGTGTTTGTCTATTTTATATTGTGATGATAGCAAGAAGAGGTTCACTAAGTGACATGCTAACAAGTCCTGCAATGCCAGTGTCCCTGGTGATAATGCTGGAAGAAGATGCATCAGAGCCTCTGTATTTACACAGGAGAATATCATGGTTTATTCCATTTCACAAGAAATGACTGCAGGCTATTTTTCAGCTACCAACCTCTACAGATGAAAACTCTGCCTTCAACCTGTCAGCCATGTGTTTGTAGGCCTTAGTGTTTAGGTTTAGGGTGGGAGGGCACAGTGAGAGCTGTTGCTGGCAGTACATTACGGTAAGAAATGCGCAAGCAGCAGCATGAACAGAATTCGGAGCCAGTGTTTCCAGAGAAGACATTTCCTTATCTAGGAACAACTCCCCTAGGGCTGGAGACTTTTCATGTTCAGAACAGGAGTGTGTAGAGCCTTATCTCTACATGCTCTATAAGTCAGTGTAAACTTCCTTACTTTCAGTTTAAATCTAGGGTAACATTGGTCTGAGGTGCAAGGAAGATGGTGGAAAACAAGGCCAAAGAAGCTAAATGTTGATGAACTTAATGATATTTCTAATGAAAACAGAGGTAGCCTGTGGTGGTTACTCTGTGTAACTGAGACTAGTACACCAATTAGGCTAATTCATCCCCTGGTGCTCTGGACACAGTTATAAACTTAATCCATACATCTCACATGTCAACAATTGTTTTCTTCAGTTTTGGAAGCTCCTGGTTTGGACATGGGAAGTAGGAGATAGATGTTCACTAGGGAGATAGGAATAGAAAATGTCCTGCTGCTGGATGTTGACCTCTAGGGGTTCTCTTTTCTGAATCTTTGACAAGAACACTAATCTGCACTGAACACTTACTGAGCCTAGTTCAAGATACCATTAATTAGTGAATTCAAAAGTTGGGAAATGTTATCTGTGCTGGAGCTAATACACAATGGATGGGGAAACTCCTAATGTCTTTGGGATGAATAAGACCTCCTGCATGTTGTGAAAATCAAACCATTTCTGTCATTCTTACATTTTTGGACCTGAGGTGGTACATCTGACCAAAGCATCAGGCTCATAAAGCAATTTGCACCAAAATTTAAAAATCTACTTAATGATAAAAAGTAATGGGAGGTATGAAATTAACTCCTGCTTTATTTATAAAATCTTTGGATAGTAGCTACTGAATCCCAGCTGTTTAAAAAGAATTTAAACTCACAATTGCAAAAACAGCTTGTGTATTTTTGACTGTCAGAATGCAGGCCTGTGTCCAGGATGAGTTGTCTCTTGTGATCTTGCAAAGGTTTTAAGGTGTGTTTAAGCTTTTGACATCTCTGCACAAAGATAAATTCTCTTGCATGTGGGAATGAGATGGTAGAAAGGTCAGAGGCTGATGCCTGTTTTGTGAATCCTGGAAATAAATTGTGGGGAAAACAGAAGGAAGAACAAACCTTTAGCAACTTTGTCTCAGTTGCCTGTCAATGTGAACTTGGATCAGCTACTTAGATACAGTGGCTGTACTAAGTAAGTACTATCTCTGCCAATTAGCAACACTTAATTTTGAAAATGAGCTAATATAATCAATTATGTCTTTTAATTTGGCAGACAGTATTTTACAGGGTTTAATTTTCTGCTACTACACCTTTTAAATTATCTTCACGTGTTGTTTGGAATGTCATCATTGGTGTCTTCTGAAGCTATTAGCACTGAAGGTGTCCCCCACATATGCAAACCACCCACAAAATCTGTTGGTGATCTGTGGGGTAAACTAAGGTAGCAGAAAGTGTCTTGGCCCATAATGGAATTCAACCTTTTTCTGAGTAATCAAAACTTCTTGGTTTCCAGATCAATGGCTGTGAAGCTGTTCAGCTGCTTCATGAAGCATGTCTGGCATGTTTTATTTTATCTCAACCTGCTGAAGGATGAAACTATTTCAGGAGGTTTTACATGAGTAAATTAGAATTATTACCAGCAGGAGGACATGCAGTATGCAGATTGTGAATGGCATAAAGAGTTTGCAGGCATTTCTTTCCCTCTTTGAATCAGATAAGCTCTGCTCAGCTGTCTTGGGCTTGCACAGATTTTTGGAATGAAATTTATGATAACTTTCAATTAAGGAGATAATTTTTAGATAGGAGTTTTGCTTGGATAAGCTTTTCACCTACTAGTCTAATATTTTATTCATAGCTGGGGCTAGTAAGAGATGGTAAATGTTTGTGTGTTCTTTTCTGTTGTTTCCCCAAGCAAATGTAGCATTCCTGATAATTCAGCAGAAGGGAGGGATGGAGAAGGGCTGAGATGGAATGGACATCCAGCTGGGGAGGGGTGTGGTACATCCAGGCTCTGCATTTTTAGTTGCAGCTGATGAATCTTAATGGAGAGGAGAAACTCCAAAATACTGTCTGTGTGCTTGGAGTTTAAGGGATCACTTGGTAGTGGCAAATATTTTTCTAGGTAAGATCAGGGGGGTGAAGGGGGCACTTTTTCTCCAGCACAGGGTGCAGCCTGTTTCTTAGGATGATTCTCATCTTGTTTTCTGATGAAATTCCCTACCTCTTGCTGATGCGAAGGGCATTGCTTCTGTGCTTCATCTCTTATTCTTTTTTTTTTTCTCCCTGATGTAGCTTT
>NW_009952561.1:410445-416222 GCF_000747805.2 Chaetura pelagica | reverse complement strand
CTGCTGACCACTGCTTTGCAGTGTTTAGAGACAGGCAGGATTTGGGATATGCCACCTGTTCTGCAAACAGCTCTTGAGAGTAGATTATTTCTGAATTTACTGGAAAATGTTCTTAAGGTCATTCTCAGTCACTGGAAAGGTGGTGAAGAAGCTGCCTTCTTCCCTGGCGGGACAGCCCATGGCTTGGTGGTTTTACATCTGTTGTAAACAGCATGAGGTTCCTCTTCTGTGTGCCTGCTTAAGTTGCGACGTATTTGAGGATGTCACAAGACAGAACAGTCTTATCTATTCTTACACAGTTTGGACTTGAGAGATACAAAGCACTCTCTTTGGTGCTTGTCTCACCAAAATTCTTTGTTTGTGCCTTGCCTAGGCAGAAAAAAGTGCATTTTAATCAAAGCCATTATATTTATGCACATATATTGTGTACTTTTTATTTGTAGAGTTCTGTGACTGCTGTGACTGGTTGAATAAAGGGCCAGGAGGCATTGCTGGTGTTTGATTTGCATCCCTTGAAGAGAAAAATGCTGTAAAGCAGGGTGGTCAACTTATGGCCATGTATGTGGAATCGTTTCACTGAATATGTTCTTGGTTTCTTTAAATCTCAGCAGGAGATTGAAGCACAAGTCCAGAGGCAACAGCAAACTTCCAAGGTTCTTATATTTCCAGACAGGAGCAGCTGTGCTGAGCATCTGGGGCTGTTACTAAGGTGTTCCTTGGACTCTGTGAACCTTTCCTCAAACTTTTCAAGCATAAGTAAGTCAGCACCTATTCAAGTGGTCCCATCTGAACTTTGATCTACTTCACCAGCAGCTGCTGAGGTCAGAAGCCCAGATTTGAATGTAATAATTTTATTCAAGTTACAGAAATGGGATTTCCCAAAACGGGGAATTGACAAGTGAAGCCCAGAGAATTAAAGTTGCCCAGAGGCTCAGATGCTCTGAATGAATTCAGTACAGCTAGTTCTGAAGCTGGTAAAACAGAATGTAGCATCTCCTTTTATTATGACATCCTTAAGGTCAGACCAGCAATGGGGAGGGGAAGAAATTAAAAGGTAGTTTCTCTGAAGACATTGTTTTACACTTTTTGCTTGTAGCTTGTTAATTTTCACAGCAGAGTTTCCTTGGGATGGGAATTAAAGAAACAGATGAAAAAAGCCTTGTGCCTCTAACTGTACCGAAGGCCTTATGCATACTCCTGTGTCTTTGATGAGAAACATTAAACATTTTTAATTTAGCACATCAATTTGAAAATCTAATTTTTTTAATGCTTTGTAGCAGCAGAGGCTTTTCACGAAGCTGTCGCTGCCATAGAAGAATTATGAGAAACTTGAACCACGAAAAGTAAATTAGAAAAATCTCATTTCGGTTACTCTAAAAAGAGGGGAAATTAGATTTTGATTAAAATCACTCACACATACAATTTTAGGTAAACTAATTTAGCAAGACTGACTATATAATTTTTTTTGTTGCCTCGTTGTCCTTTTAATAGCAGCTGCAATGGCCTTGTACCAGCATCCCTAACAGGCAAGAGGAGGGGAAGAGATCTTCAGTGTGGTCTTTTCCTTGCCCACTTCTTGTAGGCTATGGAAAGAAGCTGCTTGTTTAATTTGTCAATGAAAAGTCAATAATTAAAGAAAATAGTTGGAATTTGTCATTGAGATGTGCCATATTGGATATTTTATTTTTCTTACCAGTTTGCTTAATTAACTATAAGAAGATTCACAGTTCATTTGAGCCACTCAAAATTCTGGTACAGTTGGAAGGAGTTGCATATTATGACTCTGGGGACAAGTGATTTCCACTCATTCTGCTTATCTCTAGTTCATGTTGATTCATGAATTCTCAATTAATACAGTAATTTTTTCTGAAGTGTATTTGTCATTTTTAACTACTGACTGTATAATGAGAGCATCTAATTTTTGACCTACCATTTGTTTAAAAGGTGCTTGAGAGCTGCATTTGATTTTTAAATGCATCCTGGTTTTAGTTCTGATATGGGATATCAATTATATAGGCTATTTTTTTCTTGTGTGCTGGTAGTCATTAAGAGGCAGGTTTACAGTGCAACTATCCCCTATGTTTGTAAAGTTTTTATTGTTGTTTTACTGTTTCTATTCTATTTGTACAGTTCCCACACCTCTTGGTGGTTAATCTTCTTAAGTACTTTATAAAATAGATAATTGAGTTATAAAAGGATGCGAGAGTAGAGAAAGATATTGAGGCTCTGAATCTGCAGCACAGATCTCAACAGCAGAGGATGAGAACACTGGGATCCCAAACCCTCTGCTTTTGCTGACTTTCCCGTCATGTGGAATTTAAGGACCTGTCTGTGCTGTTGTGGGTTCCTATACAAGCAAAGGTGAGACAGGAAGAATCCTTCCCTGTCCTTAGGTGTTCTGTGGTTATGGAACATTTTTAGTAACTCCAGCTCCTTTTTTTTTTGAGGCAAGTGGTACAGAATTGCGGCCAACCTGTTGGGATGGTGTTGACTGCACTTAGGGGCTTCAGGCTGGTAGAACTGATAAGAATGGATTCAGTGTTTTACCTTTGACAGTAGTTTGCATTGGACAGCAATGTTGTGTGCTGTCAGTAGCTTCCTCGGGAATTTTACTGATCAACTGACCAGGTTTTAGCGGGGCCAAAGTGGTACAGTGCACAGGGCTGAGTTACCCCTTGTAGTGCTGCAGACCATTCTGCTTTCAGTGCTGTTTTCCCTCATCAGTAACCCAGATGCAGTAATAAAATATGTACTTTCCCCCTGGATGGTTGTATCAACTAGTCAGCTGGCTTTTATCTCTTTTGCTTTGATTTAATTTGAATATCTTTATAGCAAAAACACCATGATCAAAGATGAAATGCATGAAGTGCTAAATGAATTTATTTGGTCCTAGTACATATGAGCTGTTTGTATGGTTTTTAACTCCAGACCTGGAGCAAACAATGACAATTGTTTGATTTTGGGGACCTGTGGGGAGACTGAGGAGACATGCCCCTGAGAAGAATTTGAGATTAAATACCCTGTGCCTCAATGTGTAGGGAGATGAACTGTGTTCACTGGTGCCAAGGGAATGAAGTGAGGACAGCTCAGTGGGAAGATGACATGCCCTCTGCAATGGCTTGTACAGTTACACCAAGTAGAGCAGTGTCAGGACCAAGAAATAGTATAAGGCATCACAAAAGGGAGAAAATAAGTACAATAAGTAAAAAAATAAGGATACTGGATAAGCTTTCGTACAAAAGGATAACCTTAAAGATGACAATACACATTGACTCTGTATTCCAAGCCATATCTTCTCATTACCTTGAGCTTCTGGTCTGTACAGAAGTGTAAGAAATGTTAGTGTGGCTTTTTTAAACACTTGTATTAAGTTCTGGCTTGTTCACTTGCATCTTAGGGAGCAACACAATCTCTGTTGGTAAATTCTGAGCTGGTTCAACTCAGCTTAGCACCGGGACCTTCAGTAGTTGGTGTGCATGGTGAACCTGCTCCACAAGTGTGATGCCCAAGCCTCTTTATTCCTCTAGCTTTTAAACTGCAGATTGCTGGCATTGGTTTTCCCCTCCTTCACAATATGCTTCCTTTTTATTAGCTTCTTCTAGCCTTTTTAGTATATGATTAAACTATTTGGTAGTTTTATTGCAAGATCCATAAAATAAGTAATTTACGAAGAATCTAAAATAAATTTTATTTCAACAATAACTATTTCCAGTGTAATGGTTCTGGTATAATTGTGAGTCAAGTGAGATAACTGACCTCTCTGTATGCAGAATACTTTTGATACTTGAGCCAGTTTTTACTGTGACTAGATGAATGACCTGAGCACATTGATAATGGCTGAAGTTTTGACAGTTAATTGTTATGAGGTGGCTGCACAGTCCCAGCTGAGGCTGCGTTTAAGATCTGATCTGCCATCCTATATTCTTGTGAAAAGATACCAACTTGGACTGTTATGTGGCAAAAAAAATCAAGCACCTAGCTTTAAGCTGGTGGTGTAGTCAAGCACATAAATCTATTGTTTAAATCCATCTTTACTGGCAAGTACCTGCTAATACATAATGCAGAAATAGGACTAAAGCCAGGAAGAGGCCTATATATCTCATGTACTGTCTGGGACCTGAAAATGGAGAGGTAAGATGACATTTTGACTGGCTTGTAGGCTTTGTACAGGTCTCCTGCACTGGGAGGAAGATGATCTATCTGTATTGCACTGGGGTTTAACTGATGTCTTCCCAGTTGCCAGGCTGTAATTGGGCATGAGATGCACGTGGCTGCTGAAGGGACCCACTGATTACTGCAGAGTGGGTTGTCCTGATGAAAGGAAATAAAAAGACAGTGAAGGTGGCAGGTGTTTTTATCTCTAATGAAAGGTAACTGGTGGATTGCTGAGCTGCACACGGGAGTTTCTTCCTGCTGTGAGGGAGGGGCTGGGAGCCAGAGCACACCTCCCCTTGTGACACTGAGGTCACCTCATTACAGCAGGAGGTCCCTGGGGCAGCCAGAGGGGAAGAAGAGTTGCTGAAAAGTTTGTAGGAGGAAAAAAAGTTGGAAGGTGCCTGTGGTGCAGGACCGTGGCAAAAGATTCTCCATCTGTTTTTTCCACTGTCTCCGGAGGGTTGTTTTTTCACTGGGATGTCCTTAGGATATAAATGATAAATGAATTAGACTACCATGCACACTGAATCTTTCTCTCTGAGCAAATGTTGGCAGCTGAAGACCATCAGTGTCCCATTATTACATGAGGATGATCTGAGCTTTCTGTGGTTTTCCCAAGGCTGATATCTATTTCTTTTCTGTGTTTGGGCAGGAGTGCATCGGAGCCAGTGCCCTTTCTTTCTGCCCTGCAGCAGTTTTCCAGAGCAGTGAATCACACATGGGGTGCAGCCAGATCCATGTCTAGCAGTCATGTGCTTGGCAGCTCCTTTTATGCAGCCAGCAGTGTCAGTGCCAGCTGAATCCATGGTGATAGGAAGTGACTGTGGCAATGCTACCCATGGAAACCACAGAGCTGCATGCTCTCACTGCATTCTGCTCCCAGGTGCTTGGGAGTTCACTGGAAATCTAAGGAGAGAATCCCCCTGTATCCTGGAGTTGCATTTTAATGTAGGTCCTAAGCATTGAATAAGAAATTTAAACAATCAGTGAAAAGAAAACTGAGCTGCCAGACATCTTTACAGTGTAGCTGACTGATGGGAGTAACAGGCTTTAATGTGTTACTTACCTCAGCTTTGCTCCCATGACCACCTGGCTGGATGTGGAGTAAGTCTGTTTACATGAGATCCAGAAAGGATTGAAAGCAATTGGAGCCACTGGTCTGTCCTCTCAAGGAATGACCAGCACACCAGATCCTTCTGCTGCACAGGAACATAGTGCTTCCTGGCAGTGTAACTGCAGGCAGCTTGTCTGCTCCCAGGAGATCTGAGGGAGGTATGATTGCTGCTGTGTCCCAGCAGAGGAACACACGAATATTCAAATGATACAGCTGGAGAGTAAGGCAGCAAATCAGTGACTAAATCCCTGCAGCCAGATTCTAGTTGCCCCACAGGGATGGGTTAGGTGTTGAGCACAGATGTGGGGAGCATTCAGTGAGGTTGCTGTGATTAGTGACAAACAGCAGTCACAGCACACCAGCTGCCTTGTCACTGCCAAGGTTTTTGCAAAGGCAGGATGTTCTGATTTCAAATTTCCTTGCTTGCTGTTGGATGGATGGAGCTGGATGAAGACAGTGGAGCTGCTGTGGGATTGTTTTAAATGTGCCCCTGGAACTACAAGGCAGG
>NW_009952561.1:399253-410206 GCF_000747805.2 Chaetura pelagica | reverse complement strand
AAAGAGTGATGGTTGAGAGCTTATAGTCTTTCAGTACATTTAATAAAGATCTCCTGCTGCTCCCATGGATCTGCTGTTTAACCTGAGATGCCTCATGCCTGCTGCTTCCTGTGTGTTCACTGAGGGTCCTTAGAGCAGTTCCTTGCACTGTCTTGATCTGCTGTCAACACCAGCTGGGTGGGTATGACCAGGAGGGTTTTTTTGTATGTGGGAAAACGCATCAGGAGAGGAAGGGGGATGGTGCAAACACCTCTACAGAGTGGCATAAATCATGTGTTGAAGAGCTAGGCTGTGGCCATCACCATTATCTGAATTAGGTTTTTAGTCTGAATGGCTTCAAAGCAAGATGTGTTTGTATATTACCCCTTCATCCTTTAATATTTAGAAGATGAAAGGAATTATTTCAAGCACTGGTGGGAAGCATAGGCAGGGACAGAATGTTCTGCTACTTACTGTGTAGACAGAGGATATAGCTTAAGGTAGAAACTAGCACAACTAGATACAAATGCTCATTTCTAGTGGTTTATGGTATGTGCCTGGGAATACAATTTATCTGTGCTCTGACCCATTCAGGCAAAAGCAGGACATGCCAGAAGGCCCGTGGTCCTACATTTTTCACTTAATTTTTTGATTTGTTGGACAAATGTCTAGTCAAAGCTGCTGCAAGCTAACTAACAACCATGGGTGAAGTCAGTTTATGATTTAATTAACAATTAAAAATTACTAGTCTTGTTTTTTCAAAAGAAAATACCTAGTAACAATAGCAACAAAAACCCATTTAGGGGGCTTTCTGGTAGACCAGAAAGCTCCTGTGAGGCAGAGTGACTGCATATGATGCCAAGGAGAAATGAGCTAGTAAAATGCTGAATATACATCACCAGTGTACATTTATTGCACATTAAACCTCGGCACACACACAAGATAATGACAGATGCTAATTGAGAGCACTCAAACAGTGCCTGTCGATGGGGAATGGGTACAGAGCCAGAGACCCATATTTTCAGCCACTACATATTTTGAGGGAAGGTCAGGGAGGAACCAAGCTGCAATGCAGGGTCTATTAGACTGCAGATTAACCTCACCAGGGAAGTGTGCTACCCCTTCTGTCTTGCATCCAGCTTGACTACAATCAATTATTTATTTGCAGAGGTGAGTCTGAAGCTGAAGCAAAAATATCACCTTTGCTATCTTAGAGCTCTGATCCCAACAGCCTGTCTTGGGCTAAGCTGACTGTTCATTTTATTAGGGCAGGAGCCAGGAACCTCAGCTAAGGTCAGTCTGGTACAAATGTACAAAAGGCAGTCTCTAGCTGGAATAATTTATTATATAAAATAGACAATTCCAAGGAGTCAGCATCCCTGTTGCTCAGGTGGGGATGGCATTTCACTTTGACACACACAAGATCTTGTGTGGTGTGTATGGTGGAGTTGGGAATTGCCTTCCAATGTGCTGTCCTTATGCAAATCTATTCATTACAAAGCAAACTTCTTAACCTGCTTCAGGAAGGAGCAGGCTAGTTCTTCCTTCTTCATGTTTGTTTTCAGACTGTTCACTCTTTTTAGATCACTTGCAGTCAGCACAAGACTCTGCCCCTCTCTGCCAGAAACTTGCCTTTTAGATGGGAACAGCTGAGTAAGATGCAAGTTTCTGCACAGCTGGAGCACAGGTACAGTCCTGGGGAAACATCTGGATAGAACACGAAGCACTTAAGAATACAAGCAAGGGAACTGACAGGTTGCTACCAAAATAGCCACTTGGACAATTACCTGGAGATCTGATCCTTGTCCAAGGATTTATTTTCAAGAAACAATGCTGGCACCAAAGGCTGAATGTCTTCAGCCTTTTTCTCTCTCCCTTCTGTGAGGGAATTGCTACAAGAACATTTTGCTGCTTCCTTTGCTTCTGCTGTGCCAAAGATAAACAGCCCATCAGCTGAAAAGAAACAGAGAAAGAGGGCTGGAAGTAGTTTAATTACAAGGAGTGCATGTTTTGTGCATGGTGTGATTGCTTCCTATGATACAGTAACTTCTTTGCCTATGCAAGCCTGGTGTTCCTATTTATCAGGATGAAACTGAAGCAGCAAATTACAGAGGGAGAAGGAGCAGCTCTATTTGTAAGCAAAGCTGGCAGTGTGTGTGAATGAGCAGCAGTTTCTGTTGTATTTTAATCTCTGCAGAGTTCCAGCTTCTTTGGCCCTTCCTTGCACTTCCTGATCTTAATTAGATTAAAAGATTACTTGAGTTCTTGCTAATTTTGAAATCATATTATTCCCATTTTACACAAGCAAAAAATAAGACACAGCAGTTCTATCTGTGAACATTGGTAGTTACCATTTTTCAATACTAAAAATGTGTTGAAGCTGGAAAATCGGATGCATTGGACTGCAAAGCTGACTTGCAGGGAACTGCCCTAACTGGGTCCTGAGCTGTTCAGGTCTTCAGATGCTGAGGGTTAAACACCAGAAAACCTGCCTCTCCAGCAATGCAACAGACTGCAAAGATGCAGTCTAGCCAGTGGATTCTTCTGCGGATCCATGTCTGGCACTGGGGCCTTTGATGGCAGTGGGAGGAAGGGCTCTGTTTACTTTAGGTAACATTGCTTTAATCACCTGTTCTGTTTAATTTTCTGTGCTTTGTGCTGCCTGTGAGGGATCATTAACCAGTACTGTAGTTATCACTGCATATCACTGAGTGTGTTTTGCTCCAATAAGCTTTTGTAAATAAAACCCGGAGAGATGAAAAGGCCAATGCCTGATTAGGAGCTACCAATTCTGTCTCATTAAGTTCTTATAAAAAGGGGAGGGGAAGTAAACAAACTTTATCAGTCTCATACACTTCCAGTGCTGAAGAGAGCTTTCCACATTAAGGAGGTTGCTGAGGATAAAGATGTTTCCAGACACTTCTGGCTTATGAGGATGTTAAGGGATGTTTTACTGATTATAAGCTTTTATCTCAATCAAAAGATGAGAAGGTGGAAGCAAAGGAATCATAAAATATTTATATGCAGAGGTTGGAAGGGGCCAATAGACAATTGTGTGCCATTTTCACTACTCAGATGTGTGTATTGGCAGTGTTATGGGTACTAAAAGAGAAGAACAGTTTTCCTGCTGGAACTTTCAGCATTTCCAGTGTGGTAGCTGTTTACATGGGTTTATGCATTGTTATCTACCAGTAAACTGAATACCTGAATTCCCCTGTTCTTCATCTTCCATTATATAATCCCCTTTTGTCGTCCTGCACTTCCATACTCCAGCTTCAGTGTCCATGTGCTTCCTTCCTTCATTGAAGGAAAGCAACTCATTCATCAGGCAAATGTGTGAAATAGATGAGCAGAGACAGCGTAGTTGCCTCATTCCTTGTGGGCGTCACAGCACCAGTAGATGATTTTAAAATTTCAATAGCATTTTCTTTTGAAGACTGGAAATTTTCTTCTCACATTTCATATTGCTCAGGTTCAATTTAGCCCTTTTTTTACCCAGTCTTCACAGCTTTGACCTCTATCATTTCTGATCATTCTGCCTTTCATCCTGTTTAGGAACATAAACAATCATCCCCACAAGGTAAAATGTCATGGAGCTTAACATTTGCTCCTTCTTTTAAATACTGAACAGAAATAATCCATTAACATTAGCTGGATGAAACCTGCACTCCCTAAAACTGCTTGGCATTATTATACTGACATTTCTGACCTCTGTTGATATTTGAAGCCTGACCATTTTTCTGGTGTGCAGTTGTCTGAAAGCCACACTCAGCCACTGCATATGAAGAGATCTTTGATCCTGTACCACTCAGGAACTTTGGATGTCAGGCAGTAACTATCCAGTTGGAAAATCCAGCATGTCTTGGAGTCGTTTGGATTGGGTTCTTTTTTTCAGTGATGATGTCTCTTCTCACTGTACCCACTTTTCTTTGTGCTCTTTGGGCTGTTCAGGGCCATATCCATTCTGTTCATGGCTTGGATGGTGCCAAGATTCACTCTCAGCCTTTGCAGACCATCTCAGGCTGTAGTTTCCAATGCGTGAAGCTGATGCTGGAGCATGGAAAAGGGCTTTTGTGAACCAATAAGTCTTTCAGTCCTTCTGTGACACGGGATCTGAGAGAGGGCCCGGGGCATCTGTCCTTCCGGTATTTGTTCTACAGCCTTGTTAAGGCTGCTGTACTAGGGTCTCAGTATCTCTGGCTAGAAACAAGCTCAGCAGTAGAAATACAGATGTGTTAATGGCCAAGGCACACATGCAGGTGTCAGACTTAAATATGGCTTGTGAAGTTAAACAATACACAGTTTTAATCTACAGGCAACTTGATTTAACGTTTTCTTTAGTAATAGTGTTATTTGCCGAAGGGTCTTGCCCTTAACAGTAAATGCAACAGCACCACCTTTGGGTCCTGGAAGAAAATGCCTTTTGAGCCGTACTACGTTCCCCGTTTTTCTGTGTTGCTGACTTCTCTGCTGCATTGATGAAGATTTAATATGAATAGTAAAACTGGGGAAGGAGGGAGGAACTGCTGCAGTACTGAAGTAGCCTATCACAGGGTAGAAGCAATGGCAGGTCTGTAGCGATTGTACACACGATGTCTTGATGCTGCTAGTCAGATGGTAAGCATGGGATGCAGGGACAAACTCAGACTTTGTAGGCAATCCCAGGACTCAGAGTCAGGCTACAGTGGCTTTTCCCACTTCTAATTCTTATTTTTGTATCTGGCAATAATTCATGCTAATGCTATGCATTTGACCAGAAGCATTTTAATTAGAGAGATTAGCTCTGAGTAGCAATACAGGCTTTCTTTTTTCTCCAGGAAGATGGCTTTGAACCTTTCACACTTTCTAACCATGTGCCTGTTTTTGTGAGCATTGATAGATGCATGTGGCTGTGCAAACACACAACTGTGCAAGTGCTGGTGTGAAGGTACATTCATGCTGCTTTCCAGGGGGATGTTTGTGGTTGTGTGCTCCCATTGATACACTGGAGTCTTCCTGTGAGTGCACAGATATTTATGATGCTTCCTTCAGAATCTGATCCCTATATAACTGAGTGTGCATGTGTTTGCACAAATACCAGTAAAGTTAAAAAAATCCACTAGAAATAATTGGATACATTTATTGATACATTTATTATTGCCAGTGCATTTAGAAAGTGAGATTCATGACCAGGACAACTTCCCCCTGAAACAAATCAAAAAGCCCCAAATAGCCTAGTAAATGCAGTAGAAATGCTGCTGCTTTTAGATGTGGAAGGTGAAATCCAAACCTTGTTACTGCTTGCTCTTTCACATGGTCTAAAAGACTGGAAACTTGCTAATCACAGGGAGATAAACTGGAGGAGTGTTGCTAACAAGCCTTCAAACTGACAGCAGGATTTGGCAGGGTTGCTGTACTGCTGTGTTGAAAGTCTTTAGACTTTAGGGGTCATTATGCTCTGACCCTGCAAGAAACCCCACCAGCTATCCATTTGTACCAGCTGCACAGTTCCTGCTCCTAATTGGACATAAGTGTGCTGAGGAGCATCTGACACTGCATAGTTTTCACTTGTCTCTAACTTTGTGCCTTTACAGAACAGCTTGTGCTGTGTCTGTCCAAGATGACCATCAGCCTCACCCCAAACTGTGGTGCCAGTCAAAAACCTCTCCTGGGCTCCTGCAGGCTTCAAGCCAGACTTGGTCCAATTCACTGCTTTTGTAGGTGTTTGTGTGTGTAAATACTCCAGCTTGGTCCTCTGTGCTTAAGATCCACAGGACCTGCAGAGATCTGCATCCCACAGCACACCTCTTTGCATTTAGTGTTCACATCCAGTCTTACCTATTGGTCCCTTTTACATTCAAGCTGGATATTCCTGGGAGCCCAGTCCTTCAGCACTGTTGGCCTTCAGTCTACTTAGCTTGCAGCAAGGTTGTTTCCTCACATTTATGTCCTGTCATTACCTCTTCCTCCACTTGTTTTGATGCAATTGATTTCATTGTTGTATCTCAACTCCCCGAAGGGTTTTTCTCAGATCCTGCCAAGCATGCTGCAGTCATGTACCTCTTAGTCTCATGTGAGGAACCTTTAATTGAAAAGGCTCCTAAGACATAGCACTGTATGCATGTGTTGTTTGAAGTTTTTTTTCTCATAGATTACTTGTGTGTTATGCTCAAAGAAATGAAATTAGGGAAATGGTATTTGCCTTGTGATGGAATAGGCTTTTAATTCCTTCCCCATCTCTGAAGTAATGATAGAAAAAAATGAGGATGTGTCCAGCCACAGCCAGAAAAGGAGATCAGCTCCCTGGGGTGGCAGGGACAAAGCCCAAATTTGTGTTGGTTCATCTGCTGCTGCTCTGAATGCTTCCCGTGGGTTCTGACCCTGGAAGACAGAGCACAGCTCTGATTGCACAGACACTTGTCTGATCTACACTCTGGTCTCATCCACATGTTGTCAGGCCCCAGGGAGTCTTTCTGAGGCATGCGGAGAACTTTAACCACATGCAGCTCTTGGAACAGGCTGCAAGTGCAGAGCAGTGTTTGACATCAGCCCCCTGAGATCACTTGGTGCAGGTGCCTTGTTCTCCTTGGGGTGGTCTCTGGGGCTGCATGCTCAGGGCTGGGTGTGAGCTGGGCATTTGTACAGCTCGCTGCAAAGCACCATGTGGATTTGGAGCACTGCAGAGATGACTTTCAGTCCCTGTGGAAAATAACTGATAGCACTGACACACAACCAGTCCTGCCAGATGCCACAGCTTCCCTTGGGAATGGGATATTGTCAACCCTCTGACCTTGGTGCTTAAGATGGCACCCTTGCAGAGGCATCCAAGTAGTGTCTCTGGATCAGACCTTTCATTACTAGTACTTTCAGCGTGCATTCCTTAGAACCAATTTTCAGCTGAATTACCAATCAAGGGCAGAGTGGTGACAGCAATGGGTAACCACAGGAGCTAACAAGCAGATCTATCTGGGGAAAAATCCCTCATGGAAAGGGAAGGAAAGAGCAAGCAAATGTTGCCAATTCCACATTTCTTTAGGGGGATGGAAAAGCAAATGAAGTGGAATAAAAGCTGCAAAATTGAACACCCCTGACAGTTTGCCTCTGAATGGAGGTTTTTCATTTAGAACCAAAAGGGTGGTTCGTAATGGGAGAGAGGAAGGAGGGACACCAGAGTAGGTGCCATCCCAGGGAGGTTTCACAGAGTACCTTGAATTGAAGAATTAGTGCGATTAGCTGGAATTACACAAAGATGCACAAACAACCCTGGCAAAATGGCACAGAGCAAAAAGAAAAAAATTCCAGTGCTTCAGTGTCTGATCCTATTTTGTCTTTTGATGTTTGTTTTCTGCACAGTGCCAGCAATTTCTGTTGTCTCTGGTGCATGTTGCCAAGTCTATTATCCGGGATGGTTCCTGCTTTAAATATTTTTAGCAGCATCGGATCTTTAATCACAGGGAAATTGTTTTCAGGAATGATTTTATGTGCATCCAAAAGCAAATTTGAAGACCAAATCCAAAAACATTTGCTGTCATCTTGGAGCCAAGGGACAAAGTAGAAAGGATGGGACAAACTCAAAGGCTATTAAGGAGAAGGATGTTTCATTTGGAAGAAACAACTGATCTCTGCCCCCTGCTGAATCTATAGGGTGCTTTTGACTGGTTATGTTAAAGTCAATCTGAGGACAGAAAGCAGTCCACCCTCTAATGCTGGACATCAGGTATGTATTTGCAGCATGTTTGAGCTAAGTAAATCATAACTATAGAAAATACTTAAGTGCTCCAGTATATCAATTGTGCTTTTTAAAGGGAGCAATAATCTTTGATGCTTGAGTTAAATACCCAGCTGGTGTACATCTCTCTAGTTCCATTGACTTGACAAAGGAAATAGCAAGCTGGAGACTAGAAATGTAAAATCAAGCTTGTTTATTATTTCTTTCCTAAGTTCCTGGAATAAAATTCTCCAATTTTGAGAAGTCTTGATAAGCATTTAACAATTGTGGCTTTGGAGCTGAGGCATTGTCCTTGAATTTGTTCCCCCAGGAGACAAATCTCACCCAGGATATGCTGATCTTTGAATACAAAGCTTCCATGCATCTTACTGCTGTGCCTCTGTGTGTGCTAAATGCCTTTAACAATGTTACCTCAGTATCAAAGGCTTGAAGGTTCAGATAAGCACATAAAATCTGAGATGATTATCTGAATCCATTTTGGAATGTAAAAGTAATATGAAAGCTGAAGAAAAGCACAGCTTGTGTAACAGCCTATCTGCTTGGCTGCCATTGATTACTGGTATTAAAGAAGCACCTGTAGTTGTCTACTGTAATTAAAGGGAGGCCTTTTTTACTTCTGTGCTCAAAATCTATAGCCTGGGCTTGTAAATTCAAATGTGCACACAGTGGGCCCTCACTGGGGCTTCTCTGCTGCTGGTGAAGCGACAGAGTCATTAAGAGCCTGTTTGTACAGGTAGACATTGAAAGTTAATTTGACTTAGTTTTTCTAAGTAGATTAATTACATGACCTTAAATTGTGGTGTGGAAAACCTCAATCAAAACTCAAGGAAATGCAATTCGGCTAGTGTGGATGTAGGATTGGAAAAGACTGAGGTCCAGAGCTTTCTGAGCTGCCACCTGTCAGCTGCAGTGCAGGGACTGCCCAAACCCTTACCCTGGCTCAGTTGTAAAGCTGAATCCCAGTGGAGTGAACATTTCAGGATGGGCTGAATATGCACACAAGTAGTTCCTGTCTGATAGGATGTTTTGCTCTTGACAATACCCATTCTCTCTAGATAGAATTGAAGTTGCTTCAGTTAGGAAAGTATGTCCCCATGAGGCAAATGTGTTTTAACTAAATCATTCTAAAGTCAAATAATTAAGGATCAACTTTGAGTACCTCAGCATTGTATAGGAAAACTAGGACAGAACAGGGAGACACATGAACCAATTCACTGAATAGCCAAGAATGTGGTTTTCTCTTTTGGCATCTAGATGTTTTTCCCCAGTATAGTTTGGTGTTTTTCTGTTGGCCCTTCTCTGAACCTACTGCTAGGATCAGAATATAAAATAACCCCATAAAATATTTGGGCCCTTCCATACAAATCTGTGGTTTGAGGTCCATCCTGGGACCCGTATAGACAATATCTGGTTCTTACTTTAGACTGGGGTATGGGGTTCAACTCTGGATTCTGTTGCTCTTTAAAGGCTGTACCATGGTGCTCAGCTGTATTCATGACTTACCAAAGCTGTTGCCTCTCTGAGCTGAGCTGCTGGACACTGGGATGCTGCCAGTGCCATAAGGCTTTAAGTGTGGGGGGCTCTGCCAGCAATGGTAATTCAAGCAAGGTGTGATCCTATTGCTATGACAATCCAGGGAGCAGTCTCAGAGCTGCCCCTCTCTAACAGGAGCTAATCTTTCCCAGCTAGACCACTGCTTTACTCCAATAGGAAATTACAACAACTGGCAGGACCACATTAGTTACAGTAAATCAGCTTTGGTAACACTTGTAAAGAAACTAGCATGCAGACAGTCTCTAAAGGAGCTGAGCTGCTGCTTGCTGGCTAAATCAAGAAGGGGTGGGGTGTGGATTCCCATCCTTCAGCTTGGTAACAACATCTTGTTTGAACTCTGGGCAGCAGCCTTGCAGTGTGTAGTGCTTGGGCTGATCCAGTTTGAGGCATTATTCAGAATGGGAATTTACAGTGCAATCCATTTGGTAATTTCTGAAGAAAAGGAATTGAAAACCAAAAGAGTAATTCCCTGTCCCTTCTGTAGAAATATTAAGGAGTCAGTTCCTTCTGACTTATTACCATGTGTCAGTCAGAAGGAGTGTGTGGAACAGGCTAAAATAAGGCATATTATATTTCTGTTGCTGGCAGTGCTGTTGCAGTGTAGCATTCATTAACCAATTCCACAATGGCATAGATGTACCTCAGGAAATTAATAAAAGTGTGATTGAGACCATCTTCTGGGTAATGTGGGTTCCCATCAACTTTAAGTCAAAATTAAATGTATCAGGGGGAGTTTAACCTTAATAAAGTATATATCCTGAGTGGTTCCAAACATATGCTCATGTCTTGCTTAGATAGAAGCTTTAGAAATAAAATGAAATTCAGGAAAGTAGATTCAGTTGATAAGCACTGGGACCAAGGTCTGTCATTTTCCTTTGTAGGATAATTTTCTTGTCACATCTGCAGGCACTGCTGTAATCAACTCAATGGCATAAGGTATGTGCAGAGCTGGAGTACAGGGGCTGCCTTGGGTCAGAGATGAGGTGCAACACAAGCTAGGAATGAAGAAAGCTCCCTGCTTAAATGATAATTTGCATATTTGTCAGCCCTGCAGAGAATCAGTATGTGAAATGTTGGTACTGCCAGGCCAGAAGGATATTTCAAGCAGATGCTAAATGCAAAATAAAATAATGTGCTTAAAATCTAAGGTGCTGATGCATGTGTCAAAAGAGATGACTGGTGAAACTGGCCCCAGGATCATAATTCTGTCCTCGTTAGTCTCCCTGCTTTCATGGTTCTGATGTGAAGGAGGAGATGGGATGGCTGAGGTATCCCTAGAAGTGATCCTGTTAAAGCTTGGTTTCTATCTCTCAATTTTGGGATGAGAAGGAACTTAGCTATTAAATACAGTAAACAATCTCAAAGCAAATCTGAAACAACAGAGAAGGTTTATATTTTCAGTTCCTGCATCTTTTTTCCTTTATGTAGCAGTTTGTGGCAGCATAAAGGCAGAAAAATGAGAGGGGCCCCAGGAAGGGACCATGTTTGTGAAGGAGATACTAGAATGCAATCCATGACTTAGCTGGTCCCTTGGCACTTCAGTAACAGATCCTCTTAAGTATGGTAATTATACAGTCCAATCAAGAGGTAAAGGACTGAGCTTATCTGGTTGCTCTCCCAGATGGGGCTCTGATATGTGTGAAAGACTTTGTGGCCACCAGCTGTTCGTGGAAGCTCAGGTAACTTCAATCAGGTTTGTAGCTGTTCAGCAG
>NW_009952561.1:389642-399222 GCF_000747805.2 Chaetura pelagica | reverse complement strand
GCTGTGCAGCAGGAAGAATTCCTGGGCCCAACAGTTCCTGCTGCAAAGATTGTGACATGACAAAGAGGCCTGTCATGGGAGAAACCTGGAGCTGGGAGAAGAGGTCTTGCAAGCCTCCTGCAGAATCCAGTTTCTTTAATTATGCAGTTGTTGCCCATCAAGGCTTTCACAGAAACCTGAGGCAGTTTCCTTCTGAGGGGGTGCCACACCGTTTGCTTTACTTTCTTCCCTGGTTTAAATCACTTCAGGCTTCTAGTTAGGAAACAGACCTGTAAGACTCACAGCAATCAAACTCCCATCACCAAGAGCAGAGAGCTATGCAAAATTTACTGTGCAAATACTTCTTGGACTGCAAGCTTTTATGGATAGGCAGGAGATATTCAAAGTCTCCGAAGGGATTTATGATGTTGCCAGTTTTTGTGATTCTATCTGTACAAGTCTTTCAATATTTACTGTTTGTTCTTAAGGCTGCATTTGTTGCAGAGATGTGTTTACATGTGAACCTCAGCATTATGCACTTGCTTCTTGATGAAAAGCAACGTTTGTAACCCTTGTAGATTTAGAGAGAAAGTGGGAGATGTTCCTTGCCTATACCCCAGGGCAAAGAGACAGGCATCTAAGCTTGGATGTTGAAGATATTTCATAAATTTAATCAGACTTGTGCATTTTGAGCTGTGCCTTTGCCACACTATAGCCTTAGCTGAGCTGTGTGCTGCCTCTGGATCTCAGCTTCCCTGGCATGCCTGAGGCAGGCTGCTGTCTTAACAGTGCTGTGACCACTCTAGAGGAAGTTCTTGGTTTGTTATTAAGTCAGATGTAGATTTCTAATGTTTTATGTATGCTTATAAATCTGTACCTGAAGAATATGCTTCCGAATCTCCAAGACTCATTGTTTACTTCTGAGCTGGGATGGGGCAGGGAAGCAGCAGTTGCAGTTTCAGCCATTTCCCCTCCTGCCAGAGCCAGAACTGCATCTTTGTGGAAGCTTTATCAGAGATGTGCTCCCTTACAGCCAAAGCAGGTCCACCTCCTGGCTGCCACTACTCAGCCTAGTAATGCACTAAAGCCACAGATCTTTCACCCTCTAGTGATCTAACTATCTTCTCTAATGTAATTAAAATGATAATTATTCCCCATGCAGAACATTGCTCTTACTTATAGTCTGTGGAAGTATTAAAGTTGATTAAACACATATGCTGCTGGTACATAGCTCTTCCAATCACATATGGAGTGATAAAGGGTTAGCTAAAGGAGAACAAAATACAAAGAAACACTTGGCTAATGTAAAAGTAAGAGAGAGTGGAAAAAAGAGTCTGTAATGGTAGGAAGGCTTCCATTCAACAAGACCCCTTGGCAGAAGGCAAGGCTCAGGTGGTAGGGAGAACAAGCCTGCAGAAGTCTTGTGAGAGCTGGGAGAGCATTTCTTAGCTCTTTACCTGGTAAAGGCCAATTACCTGCACTGCCAGAGCTGATGGTTCAGCTGGCAGATGATTCTGTACTCTGCACTCACCGGGTTATCTCTGTAATTGACTGGTTTGTGAGGTGCTCATCTTAGAAGGAAGTGCAAATGCAGAGAGATGGTGGACATGGGCACCTGCCAGATGGATCTGAGCTGTCTGTATTTGTCTATCCATATGTCTAGCTATCCATTTATTTGGTGCTTATTTGCTCTTACATATGTCTTCTCTCAATCTTGATATGACAAATGGAATCAGAGGGGCAATGTCACTAACAACTATTTTATGGTGTTTTCCTGAACACTGAAATTGTTCACTAAGTTGTGAAGTGTGTGTGTATATGTAAATACCGTCCTGTCTCACAAAGCTGGCTTGGGCCTGAGAGCAGTTGTTGGCACCAAGGGGTCTGGCTGGTAGGATGTATTTCCCTTCAGGAGTGCCTGTGTGGGCACTGGTACAGGAGCACTGCACTGTCCCAAGCACCCATGTGCTCTCAATAACCAAGAGTGGAAACCCATGGCAGTTTTAGGGCCTGAAGGACACCAGGGAGGAAAGTTTGCAGGCTTTTGTGGATGAAAAGAACTTCAGTCTCCAAGGCTTTCAAAAAATTTTAACTAGTATGAAAAGAAATATGAAGCAAACCTATTTTCTCATTCCCTGATCTTATATCCCAGGCACAAACTGCTGAAGGTGGCCATCTTTCTCACTGCAAACAAACATATCTTTATGTATCTTAAAAGCATTAGACTGAGGTGAAAGGGACAGAAATAGCACTTGCTTTCACAGTGTAATTGCCTGTATTCCATCTGACCAAGAAGTGTGCGTTTTCTAATTTGCAGAAGTCACAATCTAAAATGCTTTGAAATGTGCTCTCTTCCCCCCTTTTCCTCCCATGGAAAAAGTGCTGAGGCAGTCTTTTCTTTCCCTGTAAACAGGATGAATTTTATCCTTGTGGAAGGTGCACTGCAAACTTTTACAAAAAGAAGAGTGGAAGTCAAAGTGAGATAATAACAAAAGCTTCACAAATGGAATTTTCTCCCCTGTATACTGAAGGGAAAGAATAGGAGCACATTGGTATGGAATGGGGTCTTTGATCATATAAAAGAGTGGAGGAAGCTGCAGAGGTAGGGGCAATTTTTCTAGTATGAAAAGAAATATGAAGCAAACCTATTTTCTCATTCCCTGATCTTATATCCCAGGCACAAACTGCTGAAGGTGGCCATCTTTCTCACTGCAAACAAACATATCTTTATGTATCTTAAAAGCATTAGACTGAGGTGAAAGGGACAGAAATAGCACTTGCTTTCACAGTGTAATTGCCTGTATTCCATCTGACCAAGAAGTGTGCGTTTTCTAATTTGCAGAAGTCACAATCTAAAATGCTTTGAAATGTGCTCTCTTCCCCCCTTTTCCTCCCATGGAAAAAGTGCTGAGGCAGTCTTTTCTTTCCCTGTAAACAGGATGAATTTTATCCTTGTGGAAGGTGCACTGCAAACTTTTACAAAAAGAAGAGTGGAAGTCAAAGTGAGATAATAACAAAAGCTTCACAAATGGAATTTTCTCCCCTGTATACTGAAGGGAAAGAATAGGAGCACATTGGTATGGAATGGGGTCTTTGATCATATAAAAGAGTGGAGGAAGCTGCAGAGGTAGGGGCAATTTTTGAATAACTAATAATTGTTTGGTGCATGTTCACTGCTCAGAATTTATTCCTTTCTATTCACTATAGCTACTTGCTTTACTTCTGCTGCTGTCAGCAAAGTTCCATTAAGACCCAGGTTCCTTATCCTGCTGTTCCAGGGACCAGGCTCTGTGATCTGGGTATTTTCTAAGCTGTTTAAGCACAGGTTTATATTTGCCCACCTTCTTGACCCACACATTTTTTGCCCTCTTAGCCTGACTGTACCTCAGGCCTGTTTATTTTTTATTATACACCTGCATAGTGCCCTAGTGCAAGGGTTAAGTCCCCAGTCTACAGCTGTAAATAACAAATGCCCTGCTCTTACTGCCAGGCAATAGCATGCTGTGAGGATCCCCTTTCCTGACATCTTTCCACAAAAGGCCAGGGAGGACTTTTTCCCCTAAGGGAGCTCAGAGCTATCCAGGAGAAGCTCAGATGTAAGGCTCCAGCCTTTTAATTTGGTTGTATGACCAAGGTCTGAATGCCTGAGATGCAGTTTAGGTAAGATCCTACCTTTGAGCCAGCTCTTTGTGCTGCTGCCCTCTCCAATGCTTTGCCTATCAGAGGCTACAAATTCATGTCCTCCCCTCTGAGACAGGTCCTTGCAGGGCATATGATGTGATGCTTTAACTGAGCCTTTGGATAAACTGAAAGGTGCACAGATGGATGATGAGTAAATCCTATTCCAGTTCATCCTCTGCCTGTCATCCACCCTGCCACCCTTAATGAAGAGAACAGAGACAGATGACAGCTAAAGAGGCACATGGACAGAGACTGACAAAGGGATGTGCTCCTGGGTTTCACTGCTCTCAGCACCATGTGAATAAGGAGTACATGGGGCTAAGTGAATTATTTCCCCTTGATAGAAGCTGCTTCCATAGTTATTTTTTCCAGTATTTTTTCTAGGGATTTGCTCATAACAGTTAGCTTGGGAACAGTAAGAGGGGACACCTTTATGGGGAGCATAGGTAAAAGCAGGAATCATTCATTACCCAGAAGATGTTGGTGGGAACAATTAATTTCATAGCAAAGAACTGTACTTGAGGGTACAGCCTGCCCCAACATGGCATGTAAAGAAGGAAAGGATCATGTCTTGGTAGAGGCAGAGATCCCTGCAGCTTTGTGCCATATGAATGCATTGATGAGGAACCTAACACAAAGGTGATGGATATCTGGGCAAGACTGCAGTGGCCTTTGGATCCAGCTCAGGTTACACTTCCAAGGAAGAAATCTACAGTATTAATTGTACTCAGGACTTCGATGGCAAGTAGATCCTGAAGCAGGGACTTTGTAGTGCACTGTCCCTTGTGCTGTGTGGATATGTCACCCCGTTCATTCCATGGAGAAAAACATCTCACTGGCAATCTCGTTTATGACCTTAGATCAACACTGCCTGCAAGGAGGAACTCTAGGCTTCTATCTGACTGTCAGAGAAACAGAACTAGTTTCCTGACAGCCACTGCAGAGTTTCTTCCTACCCGAAGACTTGCTCCTGTGCCAAGAGAAGATACAAGAGCACATGTAAGGGCACCATCTGGAGCCCCCTGCTGCAGTGGCATTAGCAGAGACATCCAGCTGAATTGACTTGCAATGAAAGTGCCATTTGTTTTTAGAAGGAAAAATGGAAATTTCTTATCTTGCAGGAGGGGGAGGTGATACTGCATGTTCTTGTCCCAGATGCCAGTTTCAGAAAGCAGTGGCAGAAAGTGAGATTGGAAGTTCCCAAACATTTACACTGATTCAGAAAGCTGTAGCAGGAAAGGCAGCTGGTCTCCATCCTCTAGTGTCTGGTTTTCTCTCCTGTGGAGTTATTTCAGGTCAGCTCTTGCTGAGAGTTCCCTGCTAAAGACTATGACTGCCCTGGTTACTGCTCATGCATATTGATGTACTAGAGGATCTCCACCCTTGTCTAGCTTTGCAGAAAATATTGTGCTGTCTGTATGCTCACCTGTCACCTTCCGGGGGTAGGAAAGGATGGGATATGCAGTCTCTGAGGTCTCCTTGCTCTCTGGTTTTTTTAACAAAGCAGGAAAAAAAGTCTGAGGTTTTTGTACTTTAGTGTTTTAAGGCAAAGTGGTTTGATTATAGAAAACAGTGTACTTGGCTTTTTGGTGTATACTTGTTTCTTGGATACATCTTGGAATTGAAAACCTGTGTCCAAACCTCATCCAGGGTTTTTGTCTCACTATAGCCTAGAGATTATGCCTGCTGCATGCAGGACTGTTTTGTGTTTATCTTTGTGTTATTCCCAAGAGAATTCAGTGACTAGTGTGGACACTCAGGGATTTGGGGGAACAATCTGATAGGGATGCAGTTGGCATTACTGTGGTGTGCATCCAGGTCAGCTGCAGAGCTCAGCACTCTGCTGCCAGCCCAGCTCTGCCCACTGGCAGTTACCTCTAGGGGATGGATGTGTGGTCAAGGCATACTATAAAAGCAGTAAAAACCTGTTGAAACCTGCTGAGCCACCTGCAGGTTGCCAAGTGTGCCTGATGGTATCTAAAACCAGAACTGCTGAGAAGGTGTTGCACTCAAGCTGCCCTGTGTCCTTTAGAGACAGGCAGCTGAATCCCCAGGCAGAAGCAAATACCTGAGTAAGTCTGGCATGGGGTTTGGCACATCCATAGAGCCCTGAGGAAGGAGAGAGAGGGACTCATCATAAATAATTGTCATACTCAGTGTTGTACTGAGACATGACCATACTGTTCCAAAAATGCCTTTTCTTGCCTTGTTCAAACTTTCTGACCATCAAATCCTTTTTTTGAGTGAGCATCTCAGCAGCAACTGCATGTTCAGTCCCCACTGGGTACCCATGCTATAATAAACACAAATATCTTCCAGGTCTGTTATCACATCCAGTTCAGAAGCCACATGAACACTAATTGTCTCCCTGTGTACAACTTCTGGATGCTGTAAACAGGCTGTGATGAACTTACCAGCTTGTTTGGCACCATCCAGATGGAGCAAGTGCACTGCCAGTTATGATTCTCTACCTCCTTTGCCAGCAGATAATTAGACCTGCACAAGGTGCTTCTGGCAAGTGATACAGTGCTCACCTGCCTTAGCAGGAGATGCAGGTTACATCCTTTGCCAGATCCGTGAACTTTTCCTCCTATACCATTTCTCCCCACATTTAGAGGAGGATAATGGCTGAGCATCTCACCAGCAAGAGGGCTTTATTCTACCAATGCTGCTAAGAGCTAAACCAGGAATATTCCCATTTTATAGGAAGAACTGAATTGCAGACAGATAAAACTATTCATCAGAAGGAATAGATAGTGGCACCAGGAAATAAAAGTGGTTCTGATGCCTATCAAATATTTTTATTAACCTCTCAATCTGGCTGCACATGGCTATTGGTGAGCTTTGAAGGGACTTAGCTTCTCCTGATTTTGAGGCTGGCAGTTTTTCAGTGTTTTAGGGTAAAATTGGTTTCTAATTTTCATTGGGTCCCTTTTAGTCACAACAGGATTTTTTCAGTGTTTAATGACAGTAAATTTGTTTATGTAACATCCCACGAACATAGAGGATAGAGTGGGTCTCTGCCTGCCCAGGAAGCTTAAGATCAAGGGGAACAAAACCCAGGGTAGGGAAGGCTGCAGTTTTAGTGTCATGCTGTGAAGGAAAGAAGTGCTTTTATGCTTCAGCTGA
The DNA here is from genome assembly GCF_000747805.2 of Chaetura pelagica. NCBI lineage: Eukaryota > Metazoa > Chordata > Aves > Apodiformes > Apodidae > Chaetura > Chaetura pelagica. The sequence continues at coordinate 392,433 of NW_009952561.1, read as the reverse complement.
AGAGAGAATGGGAAAAGACTAGCTCTCTCCTTCCCTAACTGAACCCATCTGCAACACTTCCAATTTGAATCCAAATAATATCTGAGGATTGGGATTCAGCAGCAAACTAGCTTTGAGTCCTTAATCTCAGTGCCTGATGTTTGGGGGTGTTGGGATTTGGAGCTAATTAATTCAGCCACCTGTATTTTTTGTTCAGATGTGCTGTCTGCCTTCTCCTTAGATATATCATATGGTTTGGAAGGCTGCAGACAATGCTGGCCTGAATCCTAATCCCCCATACTGCCTTTTGACAGCCTTTTTTTTTTTTTTTTAAATCTTTCCTGTGTTCTTTTCCACCCTTTCTTCTTTCTTATTTTTCCATCTTTCTCTTGCTGCTGTCTCCCTCTTGAGGGTCCTTATTCAAATAAACTAACAAAAGCAATACCTGACATTCAGTAAGTGAGTTGGCTCTGCACAAATGGCCAGGTCTTGTCCCCTTCAAGGCCATCTACAGAATGTGCTCCCAGTGTCTGGCTCTGGCTCCCTGGCTGGTTTCTTCTAAGCACAAGATTCAGTGCTGAGTGTTCCTGTTGGGAACGAGGCTTCAGGTGATAAATATTGCAAGATCTAGAAAGCCCAGGAGTCCTGTCCTTATTTCTTTCCCTTGGCAGGCAAAGGATGGAAGAAGAATGAAAAGATAATTAGTTTGGAGTTTTCAGAAATGAAATAGAAAAGGTTAGTTCAGTCCCTTCTAGTGCCAAGTGAAATCTTAGGCTTGAACTCTCCAGGCTGCAAGGTTCTGCAGCCAGCAAATGTCTGCTCACTTGTTCACAAAACACCCTCTGCTTTTTTGCTCCTCTAAAAATAATGCCTTGTGATAACTAGAGCTGGAGTCAGTTTTTCCACATCTGTAGAGCCTGGAGCTGTTGTTTTTTGACTGCTTTTCATAGAACATTGGTGCCAAGTGGGCCTGGGAGCCTGGTTGCCCCGAGTGTTGTGTGCACAGGCAGGGGGAGGCAGCTGCAGCCCCAGCAGCTTGCAGCCCTCTCCAGAAACAGGCTCCCTGCAGCCCTTCTGGGCACTCAGGCAAGGGTTTAATGGCTTCAGTGGGAACATCAAACTGAAGGGAATCTCTGCAGACCTTCTGTGGGCCTAGAGGCTAACAGGTACATGGAAAAATGAAGAGCAATGGAAGAGCAACAGGAGCTAGGCAGTGTTGCTGCATTGGTTACCTTTGTGTCCAGCTCTGAGGTCCCTGATGTAGATGCACTTAAACCTATCAAAAGAGCAAGGCTCATCTCATCCCCTGCCCAGCCAGTATCAGCAGGATTGGGAGTTTCTGAGGTAGCCCATTTGAATTTCCAGATATCCACCAGATTACTTAGAGCTTGCAAGGGGAAACAATCAGACTTTGCAGGATTTCCTAGTACAATCCCTGTTTTCCCAGACTGTTATGAATGGCTGTTAAGAACTTCCCCTAAGCTCCATTTGTCATTTCACTTTAGATAAATTGATAGCAAACCTGAGGAAATCCTGCAGCTGCAGGCCCTTCATGTGCTTTGCAAGTCTTGCCTGGAAATATGTCCCACTGCTCCTGCCTGGTTTTAGATGTGTGTGGTAGATTCAGGTGCATGAAAACCCTTCTTTGTCTCCTGCTACCTTGGCAAGCATCAGTTTATATTCTTGTCTGGTGCAATCAGGCAACAGAGCTGTGGTTTCTGGTGCTGGCACCTGTTAATATTGTCATCCATGCTTGGCTCTGTCTTTAGCACTTGGGTGAAGCACTTTGGTACTGGTGTGGTCAGATAGCTAATGCATGCCTCAGCTGCTTCCCTTGCAGAAACCTTTCTTTCCAAGGTACAAAGACGCTACCCAGGCGGTTTAGACTGAAGGTCAGGGGACATCTGCAGTGGTGGCAACAAATAGTCCAAAAGGACCCTGGAGCTTTTGGGTCATTGCTGTTTGAACGAGATAAAGTTATAACTATTTAACATTCCTGGGTGTGAAATTAGAGTGATCACATAATCTCCTTAGTCTCTGACTACAGGTCCAGCATGGGAATATGAATCTTAATTGGCATTTTCTTATCAATACACTCAAGTTGAAGGATTAAGGATAAGACTTTTAATACAACCTGAATTTTTTTTGGAAGATGCTTCTGATTTTAGTGTGATCAAAGCAGCATTCCTGGTGCAGAAACAGGCTGGGGAGGAGTGCAGAACATGAATGTCACTTCTCAAACTGCACATATTCTTTATGCATGATCCTGTTCTTCACTTGCACACCCAAAGTACAGGCTGTGCAAAATGTCTCAAAATTAGTAACGCAGACAGGTAGGAAATGCAAATGTAGTCTCCTGGTCTCTAGGTAGTTTTTTAGGCATTTTATTGGTGTGACAGTGCTTTAAATGATGTTCCATAAAAAAGATCTGTGACCATGTGAATAAATACACAAAGGACTCCTGTTGATTGCTCTACTTTTTATTTGCTATTTAAAGTTAAGGGCATAGTTAAAAACCTTACTGAACAGTGATAAGATCCCTTAATGCATACCAAAAGATGCATTGCAACCACACTGCATCTCCTCTGTCTTCTCCTAAATACAGTGCCATGAATTGCTGTGTTCATGCATAACTCTTGTTGTCCTAACGAATGAAGAGTGGCAGGTATAGTAAGTCATCAACCAAGTCCCAGAGCACCAGCTGCTGGCTTGGTCAGGGTGACCTGGAGCAATGACAGGATGTGTGGATTGGTGTTTTCCTTCTATTAAGTGTGAACTTGGGGCTCCTTGGAGCACATCAGTGTGCAGGAAT
>NW_009952561.1:372958-389391 GCF_000747805.2 Chaetura pelagica | reverse complement strand
AGGCTGCCTGCCAGCACACATCTGTGTCCATCTTCATTTGCAGTGAAAGGCAGAGGCTTGTACCTTCTGTGATATAAATGGGCAATAGGACTGCAATAACCAAATCTGCAATTCTCTGCTGTGGGAGCTCCTTCTTATTTGTTCCCTTCTTGTCAGCTCCAAGTTGCATTTCTCTCTTCATTATGTCAGCTATAACTATATATCTCAGCCCTCCTTCCCTGCTTCCCTGTTGTTCCCTAGAGCTTTTCCTGTGAAGTTCTTGTATTTCATTCTGTCTTAACTGCAGTTATGTCCTCTGCCTGACCATCAGCCTTAGAAGTTGAATGGGTACAAGAAAATACTGTTATATAGGGGAATATTTCCATCTTACTCTCTAACACATCTGGGTTCAAGGCATGTCTCCACAGAAGCCTCTCATAGTAGTGAGAAATTCCTCTCATGAGGCATTTGAAGCCAGATGTAGCTTGGGAGCAGAGGCAGTTTGGAGTGAGGAGGAGCTGACCATATCAAGTGTAATAATCATTACTTGGTGAATGGGAACTTCTCTGCAGACAGCCCTGAGTGCAGAGATAACACAAGCACCCCTGCTTGTTTCCATTTTTCATTGCTGTCAAGCAGGAAGATCACAAGATTTAACTGTTGTCTCATAGTGTATGTGCAGTTGGGCTGTCTTCTCTTTAAAACACTCTGAAGGCAGTTAGGCAGCCAGAGCCCTGAGAGTGGCCTAATCCAGCTGGGAATTGTGGTGGATCCTGCGTTAACTTCCATCAGGCATGGTTTTCCTCTCAGATCAGTGTGTATCAGAATTATTTAGACTGGTTTTCTCACCTTGTAACCAGCAAAAGAATTCTACTTTCTTTTCTTCAGTGGCTGAAAGGATAGAAAGTGGGTATTTTATTCTTAGAGCTTGGAGCATTTACTGTTTCCATCCTTGTACAGATGGAGGTGGGGACACATGGTGGGGCATGGCTGCGTTTATTAAGAGTGGCATGTGAGACGTGAGTGGCAAACTGTGAAAGACTCGTAATTCCCTAGACAAAACAGAATTAGAGACCTGAGGAAGCTCCTCGCAGAAGGCTACAAATGTTTCCTTGCCAGGGAGCCAGAATCCTATCTAACTCAGCCACCAATACTGGTTTTTGGCACCATAGTGTCAAGTCTCCTGAAATTGCCCTGCTTAATCCTTCATGCCTAACATAACATGATGCTTAATTAAATGTACCATGTCCTCTTCCAAGTAATATTTCAGGAGTAAATGGAACCCTTGGCCTCAATGAACAGGCCATTTTGTGCATAGTTATTAGAGTCAGTTTGTGAAATGAGCTTGTTGTGGAGCTGGTCATTATAACACAGCTGTCATAGACAGAACCAGCTTGGATGGCAGAGGGGGGAGGCAAGGCTGCATGATCTGGGACATCTTCCCTACTTTCCCAGGGAGCATCCTGGAAGGCCCTGGGGTGCAGCACAGTGTCCCAGGCCAGCCCCAGGAGCATGGCAAAGCAGGATTTTGTCACTAATGAGAGCAGGAACAGGCCATGTTGTACCACTGCAGGGTTGTGAAAGCCTACCTGGGATGTCGTCAATCTGCTTTAACTTTTGTCTGTGTAGCACAGCATCAAGCTCCTGAATTTATGAGCATGGTGATACCTGGCTCCTTAGTGCAAGACACCTGTTCTTAGAGCACTGCCAGCCTGGGAATAGTGTGCAAATGGTGAAACCTAAACCTGGCTGGGGAAACAGCAACAAATCTCTGCATGGTGCAGAGCTATCTATGGTGTCTGCAGCTGTAAGTACTTTGCTCATGCTCAGAGCCAGCTGGGTGGCAGCCAGGCCTGAAGTGGAAGCTGTAGAGAAGTCTCAGTGCAGTGCCAGCACCAGGCTAGTAAACCCTCCTGAGAGGCTGGGTGTCCTACCACGGGCTCAGTGTTGCTCTAAAACTGGTCCCCGCCTCTTTTGGACTGGAGTTGGCTCTCACCTGCCTGTAGCTAACCCTGTAGGTGCTCTTTTAAATGTGTCATTTGTATGTTGGTTCTCTGCATAATGATGCATCTCAGTGTAATTAGTCCAGCTCAGTCTTTAAGGTCAGCAGCTGGTTCCAAGGAGTTAAAAACCCATCCACGGAACTTAGGGTGATGTGGAACTGCACAGGCTTGCACTGTCTGGAGTAGTTCAGTTCAGGAGGCTGCACCCAATTAAAACTGCAAAATGGAACAATTAGCTGAGGCTGAAAATTTCCTACAGCCTCTTCCAAGTGTAATGGGTGTTTTCTAATCTTTATTTATCTTATTGTTAATTTGTAGCTATCAAAGTAATTCTCCAAACTTTGATGGATCCATTTGGAAACTACTCAGATAACAGAATCACTTAGTTTTTCTTTTGTCAAGCTTAATTTGCCTTCGCTTTCTCTTCAGTGCTTTCCATCAGTAAAGGGAACTTGTGCTCTCAGCTCAGAGCTGGTATGTTAGAGGGTGCAGTTGGGGTACTGAGGCTGGCAGTAAGGGCAGAAATATTATTTATGGCAGTTTTCAGGTGCTGCAGTAACTCCCAGTTGTGCTGATAGTTTTAGTCAGCTGAGGAAAAACACGCAGCAGTCTTGGGCCAGGAAAAAGCAGCTGAGGTATGAAGCCTTTGAAGTCTGAAAATTGATTTTCTTCAAAAGGAATAAAGCTTCCTATCAGCTCACAGCTACAGTCACGGGCAGCAGTGGCTTTTTCCTGTAGTCACAGTTCAAATCCAGACTCAGAGTTAAAGAAGAAATAGTGTTTAATGCTTGGTCAGTCACAAGGCATTAGTTGAGGTCCATTTTCTGCTAGTCAGGCTGGGGGCATCTAATTGAATTGGCACTGGTGAGCAGCTGATTATTTATGGCAGTTTTCAGGTGCTGCAGTATAACTCCCAGTTGTGCTGATAGTTTTAGTCAGCTGAGGAAAAACACGCAGCAGTCTTGGGCCAGGAAAAAGCAGCTGAGGTATGAAGCCTTTGAAGTCTGAAAATTGATTTTCTTCAAAAGGAATAAAGCTTCCTATCAGCTCACAGCTACAGTCACGGGCAGCAGTGGCTTTTTCCTGTAGTCACAGTTCAAATCCAGACTCAGAGTTAAAGAAGAAATAGTGTTTAATGCTTGGTCAGTCACAAGGCATTAGTTGAGGTCCATTTTCTGCTAGTCAGGCTGGGGGCATCTAATTGAATTGGCACTGGTGAGCAGCTGTATTGCCAGTTCAGGGTGTCACAAACTTGTGCTGATGCAAGGGTGCCCAGGGCAGTAATTCTGTGGGAGCAACACAGCTTCTGCTGACATGTCAGCCTGTCAGTGTGTCCTAGGCCACCCTGCAGGGAGGCTCTATGGCTTTGGGGAAGGTTTAAATAGTGCTGTTCTGTCCTGATGCCCAGGCTGGCAGCTCTGGGGTGTGCAGATCTGTGTAACCCAAAGGAGATGCTGCTCCTTCAGGCCGTTTCACACAAGTTGCTGGGCAGGCAGAACTAACCTGTTGGCCACTGGCCTGGGACAGTGCTCAGAGCACAGGGACAGCAGCTCTGCCTCCCTGTCCCCTGCAGCACAGCCCTCCAGTTCCACCTCTATTTGATTCAATAATCGTGAATAAACAGTGGGAAGAACTGACCTTTGCAGTAACCTTTCCTGCACAAAGCTCATGTTCTAGCTGAGAGCTGCATTTTTTGTTTTTTAGCTTGAGTTTTAAGCACTCTAATTAAATCAGGGACCTGGTTTAATAATCTTGGCTGGCTCAGGCAGCTAAGACAATTTGTGCACAATTGCTTTATTAATGCAGCAGTAATCTCCAGGTTGGGAGTTCACCTCTTTATTAATTCATCCAATTCTTTGGGAAGGGGGAATGATGTTTGAAGCAGCACATGCTCTGGCTGAGATGGCCCAGCCTGCAGCTCAGGGCACAGAATTACAGCACTTGCCCAATTAGGGCGGGAAAGGATGGAGCAAGGAAACCTCACTGACAGTTTCCCATCAGGCTCTCACATTGTGCCATTTGGTGTTTTGGCAGCACCCAGTGTGGTTCAGCTCCACTAAGTCTTGCATCAAGCTCGTGGGCATTCACTGTCACTGATAAACCTGTTGTTTGGAGCAAGCCTAGCAAAACCCTGACCAGGTTGTGAGCTGAAGAATATTGCTGTGTAAGTCATAAGTATGTGGCTTTGTTGAGCTTCCTATATGTGGCTTGGATTAGAATTTTTTCTAGTATCCTCCCTGTAAAGCTATATATTCATCTGATGTCTGGTGCTGTTTGCAGTCACTAGAGTGTAAACCAGGAGCTGCTTGAGTCAAATTGACAGCTACACCACATCAAAATTGGCGTGAGCAAGAGGAGAATCAGTCCCCTGTGTATTTTCAAGGTGTAGAATGAAATGCCTTTCAAAATGCTGCATAATATACAACCTAGGGAGAATAGAGGATGGTTGGATTTTCTTGGTTCTTCAAAATATGTAAGAGGATACAGATATAAAAAGAAATTATGCACTGCTCAGCACAGGGGAACTGTTTCACAAAGTGGCTCTGAGGCAAATATATATATTTTAGATGCCACCAGTTTCTTAGTAAAATATCCGACATCTCAACTGCTGTAAATCACCATGGCTGTGTTGACACAAGTGAAGCTGCCTTGATTTACACTGACAAAGGATCTGACCTTTATTCATTATTATGGCCTCAAATTAATCCCTCTGGAGAAAACCAGAACTTTGGCAAGTTGGGCCAGTTTGTTGTGAATGTATAATTCAGACAAGACAACTTCCAGAAACTCAGATAATGAAAAACCATTGAAATGAAGCAAAGATGAGTAATCACAACTGTGATTATAAGGTATAATTACAATTAGCTGCACAAGAGTGTTAATCATGAAAATAATTGTCAGTTGTTTCACAAAGAAAAGGGAATGTAATTAATTGGCCCAAATGGGTGACAAAAATGGGGCACAGGAGTGAGAGAGATAGTGTTGGCAGAAGGAGTATGCCCAGAGGCAAACTCCACTGGTTATTTGCTCTTGTCTCAAGACTTCCTGAAAGAAGTCAGGGGGTCAGGCTTTTAGCTCTAGTAATGGGCTGTTTAGGTTGAGCCAATTTTAACACTAGAGAACAGGGAGAAAAGGCATCTTGGGAATATAGCTACTGGCTTTGGAATCTTTGTTAGGTTAGGGCAATCTTAATGTCTCTTGCAATGTAATTAAGATCAGACCAGTCTTCGAACCACTTCTTTACTGGACTCCATCACCAAATGAAGCTTCTTGTTTTGTCCCATAAAATAAGGCTTGAGGCAGCTACCCAATTTTTAGAAGGTATTTCTACAGCAAGTCTCTTGTTTGCCACAGGGTTGGTTTAGCTGGCTGTGCTGGGAGCTTGGTTTTGGTCCTTTCCCTCTTTCTGCTCAGGCAGCATGTGCTCTAGCTGATGTTGGGTGAATCAAATATTGCAGCCTTGGGAGCAGGTCATGGTGCCCCGGGGTATCTGTCAGAAAACCCAACTGTCTGTTCCCTTGCACACACATGGTGAATTATAAAACACTCTCTTCAGGGAGTGAGGGTGGCAGGGTCCTGTAATTTATCTTGCATGAAATGAGCTTGTGTGAATGGACTGGAAAAGCCAAGCCATTAATTTAGAATAGCTTCTGGACTCTGCAGAGCTGCAATTCCATTCTACATATTCACTGCCATAAAAGTTATGGGATTTTAATACCTTTTCCTTTATTTTGTCCTGCTGCAGACTCAGGGCTGGCTGCTCTGCCTGCAGTTTCTGAATTCTGCTTCACCTCAGCAGTCACGTGTGAACAATTGAGTAAGTTTCCTCAGTGTAAATCCTCTTCTTTAAACTAATTAAAGTGTGCCAAGGCTTTCCAAGAGCCAATTGACAAACTCCCTTGAGTAGCAAAGTAGTGTTTATTATGGTTATTATTACTATTATTATTTTTCTCTCAGCTCTGACTGTAATGTAAACACCATTATGTTTTAATTATCTGTTTGAAAAGGAGATTTAAAAGTGAATCCCACAGGGACCTGGTCAGCATACACAATAGAAATCCCCTTGAGAGTCACTCTGAGGTGAATCTGACATGGGAGGTATCAAACACACCCTGGAAGGAACAGGGCTGAATGTCCCAGCTATCCCATACCCAGAAAGCCTTTTATCCCTTAGAAGTGGAGTTGAAAGCCCCTCCCTCCAAGAGGGTGTTTTTCCAGGTCAGTTCTCAGCTCAGTGTAAGGGGAAGAAGGTGCTGGCCAAGGATGACCCTTTCCCTTTGGTAAAGGGATTGTCACCCATTCAGCAGAGAAGGGGACTAAAGGAGCATCCTCCTAAAGCTGAGGGAGTGAAAAAGCATTGGTTGCCATGGTGCCAGATCTCAGAGAGGATGATAATGAGTAGGAGATTACAGCAGCAGCAGAGCTCTGCAGACCCCAGCCAGAGTCCTGGTGTTGTTGGCCAAAGGAGCTTTTCAGATCCTTTTTTCTCTGGCCCCAAAGCCAGCTCTGCCCTCTCCCCAGTTGTGACCTATGAAGGGAATTAAGAGTCTGCCCTTTCCTGGTTTTCTACCCATTTCTGACACTTATGGCCATGTTTTAATGTGCAGGATTTGACAGGACACTTAAAACTTGCCCAAGTAAAAGAAATGGGAAGGGTGAGCCATGAGGACAGGTGACCAAAGGGCATGCAGGTGTATTAAAAAATTAACAAGTCAGATCAAAAACATGACAGGAGTGAGTTGTTGCAAAACCTGAAAAGCATCTTTTAGTAAAGCTTGAAGTAAACTCAGCTTTGTGACCTGTTTTTCACACCCTTGCATTGGGACAAATCTATTTGCCAGTCCTCCTCCACAATGCAATCACTCCCCTGTTTCATGTTCTGCGTGTTCCATTATCACTAATCTCCTCAAATGAGAGGCAGGAACCCGGGCTGCTCCTCTGCCAGTGTCAAGGTGTTCATCACAGCCCTCCTGCCTGCCAGGACTGGTTGAGGTGGATTCCCTCCTGCACAGCAGCCTCTGGCTGCCCAGCCCCTGTACCAACTGCAGGGAAAACATCTGCAGGGAGGATAGACAGCAAGGCAGGACAGTTTCCTGTGCTGCAAAACCTTCCCCTTCCTGGACTTCAGAGAGGTCAGCAGCCCCCCAGGAGGGGGTCCTGTAACATCATGAGTTGTGACTGTAGAACCTTAAAACTAAAAGGTGCCCAACAACTTGGAAGAAGCCCTTGTGCCTCTAGCAAATCCAGAGAGCTTAGAAATCCCCTGGGAGGAATGATATTGAAGATGGGAGATAGGAATATTAACACCTCCAGGGCTACCAAATTAAAAAAAATGACTTTTTATAACTCTAACTATCTCTTCAGCTTTCATTAGTCTCCTCTTTGGCTTTCTAGTGCTGGGCATGAAGAATATGAGGATTTGAAGAATTAACTGAATTAATGAGGGCTGATTATTAATGTTCAGAGTTCAATAAAAATGGGAGAGCAATAAGGGACAAAAAAATGAGCGGAAAATAAGGGGTAATCTTTCATTCCCCTAAAATGAGATGCATTGAATTATTGCTATACTTGAAATTGAAACACCACAGGAATGGAAATAAATACCTCCCGTGTGATATTGGAGTACCTGTGGAATTTGCTACAAGGACATGTTCAAGACGGGAAGAGGATGATGAAGGAAGGGCACTGGACAGACTGCTGAGACTTGGGGCAGCTCCTTTTGAGCCAGGCTTGGAAAAACTCAACCTCTGCACTGTGGCCAAAGAACCCAGTGCCACTTCTACTCTGCCTGAAGGTTGTAGGGGATCCTGGAGTGAGGAAAACCTGGTCCATAATCAGAAGCAGTTTAGAGGTTCAGCTCCTCTGAAGGTTTTAGCCTTCACTCTGGTGAAGGCTAGTTCCTTTGACCACTAATTCCTCATCTCCAAAGTGTTTTATCCACGCAGAACCATTAGTGTTACTGTGTGTTTAGCTTGCAAAATCTTCAGGAGAGGGATTGTCTGTGCAATTCTGAACTTCGTCCAGGCCTACAGTCACAACTGTAGCACTGGTTCAGGAATTCCTGCCTCCCCTCCATCTCCAAGTCCTAACCAGCTTTACCCTCACAAGAAATGCAAAGTGCTTAATTATCTGTGTGGAAAGAAATCCAGAATTGACTGCCATTGCTCCTTCTCCATGGGTGGGATGGTCCAGGATTGTCAGGGCTAATGGTAATTGATGTTTCCTTTCACACCTGCTCTTTCCTGCTTTATTAAGCCTCTGCAAACACTGCTGTCCCTGGGGAAACAGTGGGAGTGGGGGAGGACGCCTGTGAAAGAGAACAATTCCGGTTGTTCAGCACAGCAGCACTTGCTAAATTGCATTCAGCCTCTTTCGCAGGGTAATAAAGTGTTGTCTGAAAGGCAGCATGGAGTTTTAATTTTCTCATTGTCAATGGATGCTGTAATCACGTAATTAACAAAGTGTGGGACATAGTCATTAAAAGGGAGCTAAGAAAGCCAGGACATGAAACAGATGCCTGGGGGAGTGGAACAACTTTTATTTGAGCTCTTTGAGACCTGGAGACCTTTTTAGTACCTGAAAGATGGAGGAATTGCCTTTGGATAACAGGAGTAGTTAAAAGGAGGCATATGCTTTGGTTTGCCATTTTATCTCTGTACTAGCTTAAAAAGTCAAGGGTAAAGTTTTCCCCTGCATTGCAGCCATTTGAGATTTGGGGTGCTCAGTGGGGGTGAATCCTGCCATCCAATCCACTGACCTCAGGGGATGCTGCTCTGTGGCCTCTGGCCTCATGTCTCGTGCTGCTTTTTATTCCTGCAACTTCAAGATTTCTCTCTACCCAGCAGTCTTTCCTTTATCTATTTTTCACAGCCACTGCACTTCCTACCCAGGTTTATTACTGGTTGGACAGAGCCCTGACTGTTTTATATTACAATGACACCAGTGTTTCCTCTGCTGTGGTTTTGTGTTTGGTTTTTATTCCCTCAGAAGTGAGCAAAGGGCTTTTTGGACCAGATAGCAGCAGTGCCTCCCCCTCCTGATGGTGATGGGGTTGTCATGGCACCTGCACACCCACAGCCTGCATGTGTCACAGCAATCTTGGGGAGGCAGCAGGAGGTGCTATGTAACCAGAGCTTGTGATACTGTGATCAGCACCAGGCAGCTGGTGATGTTTTCCCAGGAGTTTGGAGTAAGGAATTGTCATTTATCTGCAGGGGAAACTTTCTTCCTCAGTGACTCTTGACCAAAGAGAGACTGGAGGAAGAGGAGAGGTATTTTTTATGCAGGGAAATGCCTCCTAAAGTCTGAGAACCCAGCAAACAACTATAGCAGTGGAAGGATCCTGCAGATTTAGAGATGGAAGAGTGCTGACACAGGCCAAGCCTGACCCATTTATCTCTCAGCCCCTCTCAGCATATTCAGCAGCTGCAAAGAAGCACCATGCAAAATGGAAATGGGTGAATCTAAATGATAGCCTCTCGTGTTGTGGCTCTTTAATTTCACATCCCTCCCCACATGGAAATGTGGAGTCTTCTTTGTCTCCAGTGATATAGTGTCTGTCCCCATCTCCCTGCTGCTGAGCTGGAAATTGTTTTCCAAATGGACATTACAGGTCTGCTGATGTTAATTAGGAGGAGATACCAGCTCAGAGTTTCCAAGCAGGGGAAGCAGACTTGTGGAGAAGGTGGGACTTTGGGGATTGGTTTGTGGACTCAAGTGTGAGCCCAAGGAAACATTGCAGATAACCAAAGGTCACAGGTTTTGTCCAGATGTTTGCTGCTGTGAAGCTCCTTTGACGAGCTTGGTGGAGTGACTCTCAGTTGGGGGTAACCAAAAGGAAGATGATTTCTGTGTGCTGCTTACAGTCCCTGTTTAGATTTTCTTCAAGACTGTCACTGTGGTCACCCTTCCAGATGGAGGAACAGGAAACCTCACTGCTAGCTACAGTGCTGGCAGCAGTGTAGGGCTTGTCTCCTCTGCAAGTCACTGCACAGCCCACAGCAGTCATTATTCACAGCTCTTTAAATTCCTTTTGTACTGCTCCACTGAAATTTTAAATCACTCCATCAGTTGTGACAGTTTATGAGAGCTGATGTGGCTCATCCTCCAGAACAGACAAGAGGGCATTGGAATGATTATTCCATAAACTCCTTTTTATTTTTCACCCTGTGTCTGCCCTGATCCTTAAGCCATTAAATAGAAACTGCTTCCCCTTTTTTAATTCCCTTGAGCAACTCTTGGGAGCAGGGCTGAGCCCAAGTTATTTTTTTCATAACACTCTAGCATGTTCCCAGCTCTACCACTCCCCTACAAATGACAGTCTCCTCATTGTGCCAGGAAAGGCAATTTCTTGAGTGCATTTACTGCTGTTAACACAAGAGTTGACACAGTGCAGTCTCTTGTTTGAGCTGCCAGGCAGCCCTATGATTTTTAAGCAGCTGTCACTGAGGTACCTTGGAAGGACAAACTACACTCTGAGAACTCCAAGATGTGAGGAAATGTATCTGCTTATGTAGCTCCTGTAAGATGATGAGCACTACTAATTAATCATTCTCTTTCCAGCATAGGTGTCAGAATCAGACAGGAGCCCATCAGTAAACATGGGAGCAGGAAGGGTGTGCAGGAGCTGTCCTGGCAGCAGCAGGGAACAGGAGGAGGTGAAGGGCCCATGGAGGGGATGATGGGATCACCCCCACTGGAGTGCTGGACCACAGAATAAGCTGTCCCAGGGCTGGCCAAGGCCTCACAGGTGAACTGTTAAACTCTCTTTAGCTTACCCACAGCAATGTGTAACAGGAACAGCCCTGCTGGAAGTTACCAGGCTGTGCCAGTGTGAAAATCACCCAAGCCTAGAATTTCAAAATGTGTTGGAGTGCCTAAGAGCCATTGACATCAGTGGCAGATTCTTAAAATCCTTTAAACACAGCAGGTGATCTTGAAAGCCAGTGAGGTGAGGGAAAGGATTCCCATTGGTTGCAACAGATCTTTGAGATGGTGATGAAGGACTGAACAAAGGAATGGTTGATGTGGCCCTTTTGGTTTCTGCTGATGTTACCCTACTGGTGGTCCCAGTTTCCCTGCATGTCTGCACAAGCCAGGGTTCTTCAAAGGGGCATGTTCAGATGTAAAAGTTGAGCAATAAATTGTTTCAAAATGCACAGCTAGGTCAAGGGAAGGAGTCAGCAATCCCTGGGCAGTTTTATGATCTAATATAATTTCTCAAGTGTATCAGTCTGTGGGTCATATAGTCCCTGACATCTGTACTTGGCCAAAACGGAGGAATAGGAGTATGTGGGTGGCAGAATAACTCTGGATGAGACAGGGATATAGACTCTTATCAGCAGAATTGAAATCATCAGCCCTTTATTGGTTTGAATTGCTTACCTTCACTCTCCTACAGAGCCAGATCTCAAGCTGATATATAGCAGCTGAGGATCTTCCTCCTGGCTGCATTAGCAGCAGAGAATCAAGTCCTTAGACGTGTGCATTAATCATCTAGGAGGAAGCATTTGCATCTACGCACACAGCTGAGTTTTGCCTTGAGGTCTGTCAGTTTTGTCTCCATTTAAAATAGTAGTTGAATAAACATGGACCAAGGCAGGATGGATGCCAGCAGGGCTTGGAGCAGCAAACCAGACCAAGGTGTCAACGTGGCCAAGGTCTTCTCTCCTCACATTCATTTACAAACTGGCCAAGGTGAACCTGCATTTTGTTTGATATCCTCACTGCACTCAATTATTTCAGGCTTTATTTTGAGGGTTATAGTCCCCTTCTGCTCCAGACAACAGCTCTCTGAGGCCACCAAGTATCTGAGGGTAGGAATTAAGCTGCAAGATGACTGCCGAGGTCATGTAACACCAGGAAAGCTGTGATTTTTCTGCAGTTGATTTCCTAAAGACAACTCGTGGTCTGTCTGCAGTGAAAGCTAATTGAACCAAGGAAGATAAGCTTTCCAACACACCCTGATTGGCAATGGTGATACATAATTACTATTGACACCACAGAGGGTTGTTTGTGAGAGATGTTGCTGAAATGACAGCCCAGCAATGGAATGAAACAGGCAAAGGGAGAAGTTGCACAAAGTAGTGGTAGTTCCCTGAGTGCATCTGTGGTCAACCACCAGTCTTCCTTTTCTCTCCCACCAGTTATCTCAGTGTTCTCATAGTTGGATAGCACACTGAAGTTTTGTTCTGTTTGCTGGCCAGGTGGTTTCCAACATGGTCATTTATTATTCAATCCTTGTACTAGAAGGTGGAACAATGTGTTCTTAAATCCCATGGGTTTTAGTCATAGGGATAAAATATTTACCAATGTGAACCATTTCACAAGCCTTTTCCAAGCATTGAAAAATTAGAATTATCATCCAGAAATATTTTTAGCTTTTTTAAAAAAAGTCAAGTTTAACTGTGCTGTAATACATGCAGTGTCTTCATCTTCTGATGCTTCAAGTTGCTTTTCATGTTTTGAAGCTTTTGTCATTCCCCCTCTCCTTTTTTTAAGAAAAATAGGAATTGTGGTGGTTTTCCTGTGATTCAGCTGCTGAAATGGTAAGAAAAAAAAAATCAGAGTTGAGATCCATGATAAAATAGCAAAAACAGACAACATGACTATACTCCCCAAAATTAATCAGGAGTTTTCCAAGGCCCTAATTTCTGAGGAGTCTTTCCAGATCTCTTTGAAAGTTATTCTTGCATCACAGCTTCCAGGAGTAGAAGAACAAGGAAAAATGAAAACTGCAGACAGACTCTGTGTTAAATCAGCAGCAGTTGGGAGGAATCCTGGGCTCTGATGCCTTGACTTGAGTGGGATTTGGAAGCAGCCCAGGAAGGAAAGAGCTCCGGAGTTGTTTTGCTTCCAGTAAGGAATGAAAGTATGAGCCCAGGTCATGGGAGCTCATGTTGGATACTGAGCTCTTTTAACAAGCAGACTGCACATCCATGAGGTTCATTATTCCTTGCCTTGCTCTTTAGAGACAACCCCAAAACCAGTGCTGGTTTGTAACCTCACAGCTTAATAAACCCAGGCCTGGAGTTGCAAAGAATCCCAGTGTGTGACCAGACTCAAAGGGGCAGGCATTTTCCCTCTGAACAGAAAAATACCTAAATTTGGTATTTGTTTCCAAAAGAAAAGCAATTTTTAAGCAACAGAGGCCACCTCAAAATGCTGAAAAACAAGCAGAAATTGTGTCAGCTACACACAAACCTGCCCATCTGCATTATACATGTTCATACCTTAAGTATGGCCAATTGTGTGGGTGTGGAAAGCTCAGCCAGAAACACTGTCTTGCCGTGAAAAAGTGAGTGAACACAAAGGGAAAAGAACAGCAGGTAAAATGAGAGCCTGGCAGGAGTCCTCCACTCATTACTGCGATAAGGATTTGACTTGTGCACTTTTGCTTTTGGGCTTTTTCCCTCCTTGCAGACAGAACCCTTAATGATAAAATACCACCTTTGTTAAAGCAGAACTAATATTTAACAGTTGCAAAGCAGCCAGTTCACTCTGGAGTCAGTTGCTCCAGTGGGGAAGGAAGAGGGAAATGTCAAGGGCACAGCAGGTGCTGCAGTTTCCTCCCAGCCTGCTGGTGTCTGTGTTTAAAGGGAGTTCAGAGAAGGCTTGTCCCCAGGTCCGTGGGCAAACTGCAGATCCATCACCACAGGTGTGTGTGTGTGGGTCTGTGATGTGTGCAAGTCACTGCTGTGACCATGCTTGGCTGCCTGGGACATATGGTGTGACCTCCCTTCACCCAGCAGATGTGTCCCCATGGCCCCCTGTAGGAAAATGCCACCAGATACAGGTACTGACACAGTATCATCCCCCACCTCAGTGAGGCAGCACCCACAACTGCAGCCACCTCAGAAGTGCATGGGCCTACTCATAGGCACCCACCTGGAGTTTCCCATTGTCTCCTGTTAACTGCATCATCCAAAATTAGCCCCTTTCCACTTTCTGAACCAACTCTGTGCCAACACAGCCCTGTGATTCCTGGAGGAGTTACTTCCTAGTTATGCTGTTTTAGTGAATAGCAGAACTTGACCTGCCTTATTGCTGACCCACCATTCCTAAGAAATTACAATCACTCTTCATTATTGCAAGATGTGTATTATTTGCTTAATTCTCCTCCTTCTCTGGAATGCCAGGAGTATGTACACATTCCAGATATATATTCCATATCCTAGCCCAAGCTTGGTGAGTGCACTGTGTGTGTCACACCAGTTACAGCTAGAGCATAACTGGGGGGAGGAGGGAGGTGAGGGAGCAGAAAAAAGAGCTGCTCCAAATCCTTCAGCTCTTCACTTGGACACTGTGAATGGGAGATTTAAACACGTTGCTGTGGAAACAATCAAAGAGGGGGTCTGTGTGTGTGTTTTAGTAATCCCAGAGGGGGTATTTAATTGGAATCAACCACAGCTTTTTAACTGTGTTTTTAAATTGGAGAGAAATAAAAAGCTGCCAGAAGAGGAACATTAAATAAAAAAAAGGGGGAGGAGGAGAAGCCCACATGAATCAAGATGGGGGGGAAAAGGGAAATCAAAAGAATAAATTTACTGTAACTGGTAAAGGATTCATTAGGGTTACAACAAAGCTCAGTTCAATTTCCCTCCTATTGACACAAATGGGTTTGATGTAGGTCCAGCCTGAAAGGCAGCAAGAACATCTTGCGCTCTTCCCCTCTCTGCCTGGTCCCTGGGGACCAAGCAGCTGTCTGCAAATTGCTCCACACAGGGGGATAAGGGTTCTTTCCTCCTTCAGTTTTGTGCAACTGCTTTGAGCAGTGCCCTGGGAGGCTGCCTCACCACTTCCCACTCACTGCAGCATCTCTGCTCCCTCCTGGATTCTCTGGGACAAGCCATGTTCTTGCTAACGACCCTGAGATGTTAGTTATTGCTGCCCTGCAGCTTGGGTGTGTTGGGCTTACCAGGGTTATTTTTGGTCCTAGCAACAGACCCTTTAGGCTCATAATTATTATTGTTAGTGTTCGTATTGAAATTGCTGTAAGTGAAAGGACACTGTTAGTGTAAGAGCCAGCTCACTGAGTAAACCTGTGCTGGAAATGGGATTTCTGCACATTGGAAAGGCTGTTTGTGGACCAAGGGCTGTGGGAGAAGAAGCTTAACAGTTTGAAGAGAAAATTGGATCAGCTATAAATGATATTTTTATCTCAGAGCTGAACTCCAGAAGGTCTTTTCCAATCCCTTGCTCCTATGTTTTACTCTTTTTGTATTAAAATGAGATGTCAAAGGGTCTGAATGACAATGCAATATGTATTAGGTGAAGCACACATGGAGTAAAGGCCAGTTCCTACTCCTTGTGTGAAAAGACAAGATTCCATTTGAGATCAATTTGGCATGGACAGATGTGCCAGTACTTGCACATTAGGGGAGGGCATTGGTCCCAGATGCCAGGATCAGGCTCTGATGATCTGTTGCAGGGAGAGCCAGCACAAAATTAGCACAGAAAAGAGGAGCTGGGAGGAGTCCAGGGGCCCAGTAGAAGGAAGGGAATTTGAGGTCCAGTTGGGTGTTATTTTTAGATACAGCACGTTTTGACCACCTGCTGGAAAGAACATGGGAGGATGCTGCTTGGTCCTCCTGCCTTTTTAAAGAACTGGGAGCTCAGATGATGGAAGTTTTTGTGATAATAATCACTTATTGGACTTAGAATTGCAGTTGTCATAAACTGGGAATGCTCGGGGAGGTGAAGAAATTGGAGCCTGATCAGGACAGAGGTAATTCAGCTTCATCCCTGTGTAACCTTGCAGCCTGGCTCTGGGACAGCCGGGTGGGAAGAGGCTGTGCCTGTGGTGCAAGTGCTCTTGCCCAATACACAAGAACAGCAGTCTGTCAGGGGTGAGCCTCAGACCCTGGCACACTGTCAGAAGCAGCTTTATCTCATGGACAAGAAATCAGGACATGCTGAACTGCCGTGGATTGAAGTAATGATTTTTTTGGCAATATTCTCCCTTCCTGTTTCCTTGACTGGATCTTCCACTTTCTAACCCTAAGAGCTCCAAGCACTTGCTCAAGTGCAAAAACCTCTGCTTGCTTTTTCCCACTTTTCACCATAAACCAATCTCCTGCCAGTCTTTCTCACTCACTCCCCCCAGTCTTGGAAACTAGCACCTTTCTTGAAGAATATGAAGGAAGAAAAAGTATAGCTGGAATAGGTTTTTCCCTGCTGGGAGTGTACATTAAATTTAAGGCTTTGCTCTGGACACTGAATGGTTGGCCATTAACACACCTTGAACCAGCAGCATAAAACAACCCTCATAAGTGCTACCTTGAAAAATGGTGGCAGAGATCACAAGTGATGGGAATGCAGACGAGAGCTGCAGCTGTCAGAGAGAGGATGATTAATGAAAAACCCCCAGCATCCTTTCTTCTCCTTGCACGGGAGGAAGCGAGCGAGCTTGACAAGAACAACGGCTCCTCATGTGAGGAGGATAATAGCAGG
>NW_009952561.1:361675-372297 GCF_000747805.2 Chaetura pelagica | reverse complement strand
GCAGGAATGATATGTCTCCAGGAGATTCCCGAGGCCTTGTGTGCACGTAATAAATTGCCCTTGTCACTTCTGGGGAACTTACAAAGAAAGATCACCAAAGGCAGCAGAAGCAGTGAGGGAAAAGAACAAAAGAGTCAACCCCAAAGAGCCCAGCCTTGCCTGGGAGATGCACCAGCTCTGTTGTCTCCTTTCCTCCCTTTGCTCAGCAAAGTGATTCTGAAGTGAACAGAAGGAGTTGGGTCCCTAGGCTCATCAAATGTCTGTCTGTGTGACAGCAGTGAAGCCAAGAAAGGGACTGCAAGATGGAGAGCTACAGATCTTAAACCCTCTGTTAGGGAGAGCAGAGGATGCTGCTGCTGTGCTGGCCTGTGCAGCCAGGTGCTCAGGTGTCTAACAAGGGTAGAGAAGTGCTCTGGCTCAGGAAAGCTTGTTTGCTTCCTGAATTTAGTTGAATTTCTTACATGAATGGTGCAAATCAGCTCATCTCTTCCTCAGTTCCCTACCTGTAGAACAGAACTGTTTCCTTTCTGTGCTTTCTTGGCTGCTTATATTGGAATTCTTTGGAGCAGACACTGTCTCCCACTGTATGTGTGCACCCCATAGCTCAAGAAGGTAATCCTGCAAATACTAGAGCCAGTTGTCACCCAAGTGCAGCCAAGGCTTGATCCTACTGTGGCTCTCCCTCAGGCTGAAGTGCCACACAAACCAGGCTACACAGCCCAAGCTTTATCCCTGGGACTCTGCACAGACTTGCTGGTGAGGTGAGGGAGGTTTCAAAGAGGGGGCTCACGCTGGGAAATCTGCTTTAATTTCCTGCTCTGCCTTGAGCTTCTGTGTGCTGTTTGTAAATCACTGAAAGCAAGAAACATGGAGATAGATAAAACTTGCAATGCTTGACTGGTACTGCCCAAAGCTCCTGAGGACCAGCCAACAGTGCAGCTCAGCTCTGGGCAGCTGTTTGTGCTTGTGCAGGAAGGCAATTCACCAGAGCCTTCAGGCAGTGACTCAGGAGTGAGACAGTTTCTCTTTGTGAGTCATCAGGTAAGACTTTGGATTTTGCAGATTATTTTTGTGGATTTTTCCTTTAGTGTCTCTTTGTCACACTCTGTATTTTAATGATGGGGGTGGCACTACTTGCTGCTTTCTTTCTTTCCTATGGGCACTTGTTAGAGCACCTGCTGCAGGTGCCTTATCCTCCCTTGCTAAAGCACCAGCAGCCTCTGCTGTGAGAATGTTTCCATGAATGCCAGCCAGGTGTGTGGATAAGATAAGGGCAGGTCCTGCATTGCTGGCTGCTCCTGGTTTTCTGCTGTAGCTCCAGGCCTGGCTGTGGAAGGAGGGCTGGACAGTGGTAGGTAAAAGCACCTCTTGGCACAGCAGGGATGACTAGTCAGACAGGTATCACTAATTCTGCATTGATTCCACTGAGGAAAATAGAGAGGAGTGGGTTTTGCTCAAGCACTGACTCACCCAGGCCTGTGTGGGGAGATAACAGCCCAGTGAGGCCAGGCTAGCACTGCTGGTGCTGAGAAACACTTTGTGGAGGAGGAGTCTCATTCCACCTTCAACCTCTGGGCAGTGTAAATCAGCCAAGAGCTGCTGCAGAGCAGTGACTGCTCTCCCCAGGACGGCCTCAACTGGACACACTTGTTTGCCTGCTGTCAGATCCCATTAGTCCCTGCAAGGCAGGTCTGGCCTCCCAGGCTCAGCCAAGTTTTTTAAAACTCTTTGCCTTTCTCTGTGCAGCTCTGGGATAATAGTGGCCAGTAGGAGGGTCATTTATTTGGCCATTCATCCTTCAGTATGATGGATGAGGATACTGATAAATAGCTGCCTCTATGGGAGGCTCTATTTTTGGTCCTTAGCTCTTGTATGTGGCTGTATGAATTGTCCTGCTTCGTGAGCAACTGTTAGGCTGGGTCTTTGAATGCTGTGCCAGAGTTAAAGCTGAGCCTTGTGATAAGGGCTGGGAATTTTCTCTCACTACAAATTAAAGCAGGTTTGTTCCCTGCTTACAGCCAGATCCTTCCCATGGGGCAGTGTCTCCAAGGAAGCCCCACAGATGCCTCTGGGACTGCATTGAATGTTCATGGATTTCACAGCTTATTAAATGTCTGATCCCTTGGCATTTTGCATCTCCAAAGGTGCTTTGTTCCTGAGGGACTGAGCTGCTGTCACATCCAGGCCAAGGAATCACAGTTGCCAACCCCTCAGGAAAAGGGCAGAGGGGGAAACAGAAGCATCCTCATCAGTTACAGGAAAGTTAGGAAAAGGAGAGCTATGGTATGGGAATGGTGTGCAGGAGCCTGAGGTTCAGGGCTGGTTTTGCTTCACTCCCTGCATGACTTGGCAGCAGTTACGTGGCCAGAAGTGTGTGCTTTAATTTTCTCTCCTGTTTCTGAGCATATTGTCCGTGGTTTTCTGTCTTGTCTATGCAAGACAGAACTCAGGATGGATTTAGATACGTGCCTTCTGTGACTGTACATTTCCTAGTGCCGTGGGACAATGATTTCATTTGGCCTTTTAATTTATTTCACAATAGTGTGGAATAATTAAGCAGCAAAGAACATTTTGGCTTTAATAATTCTGTTTCTATTAGGCAAAGCAGCTCAGGCTGTCAGGTCTTTGGGGAGGGAGGAGGAAGTTTGTGTTTTACACCCTCCCAGTATTTTGCCCTTTGTGACCTTTAGTACTTTTGCTAGAAATTACCATTCATGCAAAAACTCCAAAGTGGAAGATTGATCCCTCTTCTCATTGCACCAAAGCCTCCTGCAGAGGAAAGCTGCTTCTTTTCACAGTTGTGATACAGGCCATATTGGGTGATGTGATCTGTCCTTCCTTAGGCTAAATGATCAGCTCTAAATTGCTTTCCTCCTTTCGTTATTGCTCTCTTCTCCTTGGAACATGAGTGCTTTCCATGTTGACTGTAACATTACTGTCTCTGCTGGCAGCAGATGGAAAGCCAGGCTGGAGGTACAAGTCATGTTACCATTAAGAGCCAGCAGTGACATGAAATGGTTTTAATGAAACCCTTCAGGTCACTGACAGAGTTGTTTTCTGAAAAAATAGCCCAACTTTGAGGCACAATTAAGAGTGCTGGTAAAATCCTGTCTTTAAGATGTTGAGAATTTTACAACTGGCTTTGATGGAACTGGGAATTTCTAGCTTTTTATTGGAAATACTGTGGAATGAAGCAGCCACATTTTCCAAAGGAGGATGGTTCCTGGCAATCTAATTTGAAACATCAGTTTAAGGTTTAATCAGCTGAGGCAGATCAGACCCCCAGTCTTGGGGGTGTGCAAGGAAAATCAGGATTTGGCTGCTGGGAGAGCCAATGTGCCTGTGTTTGCTCTAAAAAAATGAACAATCTAGAAATGGCAAAACATATTGTTGCAGTTTAACACAAATTGTTCACTTTGGGTTGACCCAGTGTAATTATTCCCCCTGATGATGTTTTTTCTTTCATAAGGAGCTGAAGGTTCCTGTGCAGATATGAAGTTTACATGTGGATTCTGGGCTGGTTTTGTGCTGGTGCTGAGACCTGGACTTCAGGGGCATCCTGCTGGTTAACCTGCATCAGCAGTGCAGGTGGCTGGATGGTTCTTGTAGCCAAGGGAGGAGGGTGGGAAAGGAATCCTGCTGGGGATCCAGGCTGTCTGGCTCCCTGCTTTACTCAAAATGGCACTAGGGGCACAAGTCCCCTGGCACAGCTGTAACAGGCAGCTGGCCATGGGGTTAGCAGTGCTGGGGAGGCTGGATCTGGACTCCAGCTCTGCCACTCTCCTGGGTTTTTAGATATGAAAGCTGGTACCCCTGAGCTGCTGCCTTGCTCAGGCCTCTGCAGGCCTTCAGGGGCATCACTGCTGGAATCATTTTCACCCAGTTCAGAGACCCTTTCCTCTCACATTTCCCAGTCCAGCACAACCAGCTGCCCCTAGAAAGCAAACCCTGAACTTGAAGGAAAGAGAAGATCTGATTTTGAATTGTTTCACTTGCAAATCTAGTGCCTGGCCATTGTTACATCTTGAAGGGCCCTGAGCCAGGATGGGATTTGAAAAGCCCTCTGAATTAGCTGTCCTGTTCCCTGAGCCTGCTCGTTCCCTGTTCAGGGAGCCTCGGTGAGCCTTTGTGCTCTGAAGCCCAGCAGTCACCCTTGCATCTCAGCTCATCAACAAAGAGAAACCTTATCTTCTGATGGACCCATACAGCACATTCTCTGTGACATTTAAATCTCCCTTTGTAGCCAACTCAGATATTTTTGCTGTTAAAAGAAGACCGTGCAGCCGGGTGATTTCATTACTGCAAATGTTATTACAGTGAAAGCCTGTTTAAGACATAATGTCACTGAAGGGAAAATAGGATCTAGCAGCAAGTGTGGCCTGATGGAGGGTGCTGGGATTCATCACAGGCTGAAAGAAGCCTCTCAAACATCAGACCTGCTAATGGTGCTGCTTTTTTCTTCATCAAATCAAACCAGCAGCTTCCTCAAAGCCCTGAAGCTAGGAATTAGAGAGAAGATTGAAAGGTATTAGGCACCCAACTCTCACAGACTTTGTATTGGAGCTCCTAAACTGTTCTTGCTGCTTTGGAAATTATAGCTGAGCTGTTGGGGTTCTTAGTCCCATGACACAGTGAATGGAAAAGCATTGTGTTCCCAGCAGCCACGGGCCTCACAAAGACACTGCTGCAGGTCCCTGCTCAGAATGATTCCTGCTTGGTCCAAGAACACTCAAGAGGAGAATAAATCACAGACAAGTCCCAGCTTCCTTGAAGTCAGCATGAATTGGCCAGGGACCTGGCCCCAGTTTCCACCCTGATGCAAATATAATCCCTTTTTCTCTACAGCAGGTTTCCCTAAGGATTGGGGATTTGCAAGAGCACAGTTTGAGCTAGAGCTGTTGTGCAGCCCATGCAGCACCTGGCTCTGGGGGCGTGTGGCTTTGCACTCCTGGATTAGAGCTGCACTGTGCAGATGTGGCTGGTTATGGAGCAGAGCCCTCCGAAGGGACCTACAGCATGTTCCCAACCCTCTGCCTTGGGGGTACTGCTTTCCAGGGCTGATAGACTCTGTTTGGAAGATCACTTTGCTATGCAAGATAGACGAGACCTTCACCTTAGCCTTTAACTAGTGTGAGTAGCTCAGGCTCCTTGCTAATGGGGATCAGGAATGTCTCTGCTCTCTCCCGGGGAGCGTGTGGGCAGTTCTCTGCCTTGTGACATCTTTGAGTGCTGCAACAGTGTCAGGTCAACAGCCAACCTCCTGCCAGCTTCAGGAAACTTTGGACCATGTCTCAGCCTGCTCTGCTAACAAGATGTGACAGGCTGCAGTGCACAGTGAGACAGAAAGCATCAGGATTTCACAGCATATTTTGCCAGCATCTTATTGTTTTTTCAGCTGCTTTTTTTTTCTTTTTTTTTCTTTTTTTTTTTTCCTCCTCCTTGTGCTGTAGCAACTCAAATCCCAGGCTGCTTTTGACATGAATAAGACAGTGGGTGATGGGCAAAATGTGTCCAGGGGCAATTCAGAGTCTCCCCTTAAGTAATCATAAACACTCCAAGTTTGTAACAAAGCAAGCAGCTGTCTTCCTCCCCCTGGACAAGGACTCACAAATTGAGGCTCTGCAGGTTGTACAGCTGTGGGACAATGAGTCTGGTGCCTGTTATTTCCTCCTATTTTTTTCATCTTTTTCTGTCTTTTAATGGAAAATATCTCAGCAGTGCCAGAACTCAAGTGGCCCCTTCCAGCAGTGAATCAATACAGCCCAGTGATGAGGCTCTTTTAACTTTCTGGCTGATGCTCCCAGGATGGACACAGAGGAGTTGTTTCTTGCACAGCTTCTATTCCAGGGGTTTATTACCTTTGATCACGGTTCTTGCAGGGAAGCAGGTGTTTATCTGGGGGCTGGGAGAGGATTCATCAGCACAGAGCTTTTGTCCCAGAGGTGCTGAGGGTGAGGAGGGTGGGCTGGACATGGGAGAACCCCAGGAGCTTTGCAATTTCCTTCCAGACTGCTAAGGCATGTATGGAGCCCCAAAAGAAATCTTTATCCCTAACCTAAATGCAGGCAAGTGACAATTGCTCTTTATTACTTCATTACTTTGATAGAGAGTTGATCCTACCCTGGATGGACTGGCCACGTGAGCTTTCATGATAAATTTTCTATATGCTGAGGTAGCTTGCAGTAGTGCCCACCTTGACAGTGCTTCAGCCCTGGTGCAGTTAGAGAAGAGCCCGTGCCACAGTGCGAGTGGTGGATTTATTGCCCTCAGCACACGATTCCTCCTGGGCAGTTTCAGTTCCCTGTAAATCACATTTGTTCAAACCCCTTTCAGAATGTGGCTGTGATGCTACTCTGTCATCCTGCACTATCCAATAATGCCACTTTCTTGCCCTGGCTGTTAACTTACCATGGGCTTAATTTTACCTTGCTCAGCTCCAGCTGTCTGTGCCCTTTGCACCCTCCTCTGCAGAGCCGCTATCAAACAGCACAGGTTGGAGATACAAATACTTTCTGTTTATGACTGAGTATAATAAAGTCTGGCTCCTGTACCTTCTGGGTGGCTTTTGGACATGCAGCATTTAGTGTGTGAAGTGATTGATCTCTGATCTTTAAAATAGAGCTGGGAGGACCACAGTGAATTTGCATGCACAGGGGGGAGAAGCCAGGAAATCACAGCTCTGAAACTCTCCAGCCCCTGCCCTTTATTTCCTTGCGTTGAGTTTGTGTGTGACAATGAGCACAGTGGTGATTTATGTATAACCAGAGCAGCCTCCAGTGGTTGGATCTGTGAACTTTTCCAAGCTGCCCTTTGTCTTAGCTCACTTGTGGGGTTTGCAGACCCCAACCCTGATTCCTCCCTGCTCCAAGCTCAGCCTGGGAGAAGTGGAGAGAGCTGGGAGCATTGGGTGCCCTGGTTATTCTGCTGGGAGCCGATTGTCCCCCTGTTTGAGCTGAAAACAGCTCCTTCATCTTTGCTGCTGCAGGCCTGCTGTGCACAGCAATTTTCCACAATAGCTGAAATCCAGGGATATCATAGCTGCCTGTGCCAGCATCCCACCCTGTCTGAACAGCAGGCAAGTCTGCCAGAGTTGTCCTTAAGCTCTCTAGCCCTACAGGTAATCCCTGTGATGGTACCCTTGGCTGGGGGATGCAGACCTGACCTTTCTGTGTCTCCACAGCTGTGCTTCTGAATCATCTTTATCTGCCAAGGACCAGAGGATCCTTCTCAGTGGACTCAGGCATCATGGAGTGATACAGCTCACAGGGAAATGAGGTTGCAGCACAAATTTGTGTCCTGTCTTGCAGCTGGTTGCTTTCCAGAGGGAACAACTTTGAATCACTGCCAGGAGGAGAGTTTTGGGATTTGGCTTTAAAATCCTCTTTCTCAGTCTTTGTGAGTATTATTTTGCTTTTCAGGACAAACCAGGTGAGAGACAGGACTCTGACCTGGGGGGTGGATAAAAAGGGGTGAAGAAGCTGAGCAAGATGTATGTGAAAGTCACAAGAAACCCTAAAGGGTGTTTGTGACCTCAGCAAGCCTGCAGACCCATCCCAGAGCTCTGAGTGGCCTCTTGTCTTCAAGAACAGGAGCTTCAGAAGCTCCTGAGCTGAGAAGTCCTACCTGGGAGCAAGGAGCCCAGTCTTTGTTTTATCAGTGGTGTTTATGGAAACCAAGGAGAGGAGGTGAGGCAAAGAGGTCTGGTTTGTGTCTAAGAAAATTCCCTTATAGAAAGATAGATTGGTGACACTTTTCCTTGCTGCAGCTGCCCAAACATTTCAAAGTATCTGAGATTTCATTATCCAAGAAGTAGTCACTGGCTTTGTTTGGGGACTTCTGGCTGCTTTACAAAGCAATTCCAGTATTATTATTGGAATAAAAACATAACAACTACTAATCCTCTGTTTAAATGACCAGTAAGTTCCCTGTAGGCAATGCTCTGCCAAAACACTTATCCACCTAATTTCATTTCATGCAGTTTTTTTTTTTTAATTCAGATTTAACCTTTTGTGATGGGGGTTCCAGGCACTGGTGTTTAGAAACACATTTTACAGACTCCTGGGAATGTAATTCCTTAGTGCAGGGGAGGGAGAGGGCCCCTGCTTGGCCATGAAAAGTGTGTTGCAGAGCTGTGAAAGTGCAAATTTCCTTTTAGGTCACTTGACCTCTGTTTTTTGGAGGAGTGCTGCCAGACAAAGTAAAAAGCTAAACCCTTCAGCAGGTAAATGGACTCAAAGCCCCTATCCAGGGTACAGGACAGGCTTTTCCTAGGCTGGCACAATCACACAGCAATGAATGCTGATGGCTCAGTGAGGACAGCAAAGCCAGCCTTCACCCCGGACCTCGTGGGGTCTGTGTCCCTTGTTGTCTGTGCACCCCTGGGAATCTGGGCATGGAGGGGCTGGAGTAAACTGTGGGAGGAGGAGATGAATCTCTAGATGCTGCTGCTTGTGTTGCACAGGAGCCAACGGGTGGAATGAGAAGCTGCTCTTTGCTGCCTGTGAGCAGAGGCATCTGGCAGCAGAGCAACACTTCTTGAGGGCAGGAGCTTTTGGAGGTCATGCTGGAGAGGGGCAGGCTGCTTCTGACCAGCCCCAGGGCTGTACCTGGTAGCTCTGCCTCTTGGTGCCTGCAGCTGGTGGCAGTGTGGCTACCTTGCCTGTCACATGTGCCCCAGCCTGGCTGCTGGACACAGAGCCAGTCAGGGCTGGGCACAGACCCCCTGGCGTGTGCACACAGCAGAGCTCTTTGATAAGCAATAGGGATGGATGGAGCTGGAGCATCTGTTCCTTGAGGATCAGGGGAGTGTAGCTGGCAGGAGGGCTTATGGTGACCCTTTGGATCTGCAACTCAGAGCTTGTTAGTCTTGCATGTGGGTCTCTCCTGGGACTTGTTAGCACTGGGTGAATATTCCTGCAGGTGCAAAGGAACTGGAACAAAGTCCATCATCCCTGGTACCCAGCTCTTGCAGCAGCCAGCAGGGGAGAGCAGTCAAGAGCAGAGCATCTTCCAGATGCCTTCCTGAGCATGTTCCCCAGCTTCTGGGCTGTTACCAACATCCAAGGCTGAGAATTCTGAAATCCAGGTGTGTCCAAAGTCTTTTTTGAACTTGTTCATGCTGTTAACCTCCAGTGCAGCTCCTGAAAACCCTGTCATTTAGATATGCACAATCAGGGGAAAAACCACGCCTGTGACCTGCTGAAAGGTGTGTGCTGCTTTGGGGCTGCACTCCTGGGACCTGTGCTGTCCCTGATGGATGTTGAAAAAGCCCAACTAAACCTGTTCATGTGTAGATCCTGTGGTGCAGGTGGGACAGGATAGGTATCTGGTGATGCTGAGTTCATCCTTGAAGCTTCTGAGATTGTATCCTGGGATAAGCACAAATTCAGCTGAAAACAGAACAGGAAATTTTCCTGTTTTTTAATCAAATAGGAGGGAGGGAATGCCATCCATCTTAGGATGTGTTGTTTGGCTTGGAACAACATGTTCCAGTTCCTCCTCAGGTTGTTTTTCCCACCACACTCCTACTGTCTGATTTGAATCAAACTTTGAAATTGAAAGCCAGCACTTCAAAGGGAAATGGAGACTATTCTGTCTGGAAAATGTTTAACTGAAATATTGCAGCTCTTCTGAAATGAATGATGTAATTAAGGAAATGTCAAAACAAAAAGCTGCAATCTTTTGTTTCCTTTTTTGTTGTTTTTTTCTGGTTTTCAGGGTTTTTTTTTACCCCCAGAAAGAAAGTATCCCCTGACTTTGACATAAATTTGTAAAGAGTTGGTCCTCTCACAATGTACATCCCCCCCAGGCTTATTTTCTGAGCAAATGAGGAAAATGTCACCAAGCCCTGGCTCTGCCAAAGAGACCCCAGCAAGGGGGGAGGACAAGGTCAGTGGTAATAAAACCATGAAGGAGCATCCTCCAGAGACGACTCCAGATTTATGACACGGGTAATCATGTCACAAGCACCACTTCATCAGCTTTTTCATCTTTGCACGCCCGTGGGTTTTGGTTTGTTGGAGGAGGAGGGAGAGAAAAGCTGGCAGGAGAATTTTGATGTGTTATTGTTGCTGTTGTTTTTGCCTGCGCAGTGATGGGCACTGATGTGTGTGCCTGTGCATGTCTGCCTGCCATCTCTGCACTGGTGTCTGTCTCCCTCGTTCCTCCCTTATCCATCCATGCACAGCATGATATAAACAAACCTTCCTCTGGACATGTCATGGCTTAAAATAGATGTTCATACATCAGCCTTTCTACAGCAGCGGCGGCAGCAGCAGGAAGACATGGCCGACTGGATCTGACTGCAACACTCGCTGTGCGCTGGGAAACCTCAGCCCTGGCCAAGGTAGAGAACCGGGGTGGGCGTCTCCTCCCTCCTGTCTGTCTGTCTGTCTGTCTCCGGAGGGCGCGGGGCTGAGCTCCTCCAGCGAGGCCCCTGCAGAGCTCGGTGCTTCCAGGCGGGCTCAGGCTGTTTCTGCCCTCCCTCCCAGCCTGGGCAGGGGGCTCTGCAGGCGGGCAGGGGGCTCTGCAGGCAGCCAGCACTGCTCAGGGGAGCAGGGCACAAGCCCCTGGGCTTGGCTGCCAAAAAAAAAAAAGGAAGGGGGGGGGGGGCAGCGGCGGCA
>NW_009952561.1:348019-361353 GCF_000747805.2 Chaetura pelagica | reverse complement strand
AGGGGGGGCTG
Organism: Chaetura pelagica; assembly: GCF_000747805.2. NCBI lineage: Eukaryota > Metazoa > Chordata > Aves > Apodiformes > Apodidae > Chaetura > Chaetura pelagica. The sequence goes on along the minus strand of NW_009952561.1, from coordinate 361,342 downwards.
GCAGGGTGGGGTTGGGGGTGCAGTGCTGGAAGGCAGCTCTGGGCCTGGGGTTTCTAGAGCTACATCCCAGGATAAGTGTGGATTGCTGTTTTATCCAGCCAGCTGTGGCAAGGAGAGGGTCTGCTCTTTGGCTGGTTAAAGCCTTATACCAATTATTTAGCTGCTTTTTTCAGACCCTTCTGTTTGTTTCTTACCACTGCCCGGGGCTGGGGGCATGTGGGGCTGAAGGGCATGTGGCTGTGCTGCAGCCAAGGTCACAACAGGTTTAAGGCCCCCGGCACATGGCTGTGCTGAATGCTTTTTCCAGGTGGGCTTGCCAACTCTGAATTCCCAGCATGAAGGAGTCCAGAATTCATCTGGGCAGGGGAGATGTCCTAGGGAGCTCTGGGTGCCAGGAACGAGCAGTGTGGGCAGGGCTGACCTCTCCTGTGCAGCACCACGGGGGGCCAGGCAGGGACTGAACTGCCTCCCGGGAGTGGGGAGGGAGCCATCCATGAGTCTCTCTGGACTCCCTCAGAGCTTCTCCATGCCCTTGTCATGTTTTCCTCCTCTGCACATTGCCAAGAAATGGCTGGAGGCTCCTTCCTTCTGCCCCGTTGGCTGCTGGCCGGCGCCTTGGGCAAGGTGTCAGAGCAGATGGACGGGCTGATCCAGCCTGGGCAGCCCAAGGTCGATGCCTTTCCTGCCTTGAGTCCCAGAGACAAGTGGCCAGTGCTGAGCTGCTGCTGGGGGGGCTGGGATGGGATGCTTTTTGGAAACCTTCCAGGGCAGCAGTGCGATGGTGGAAAGAGAGTTGTATTCTCATGTCTGAGGGTTTCTGTCAGTGGGACAGCAGCAAATGAGCAGGAAAAGCAGCTCTGGTGAATGTCTGGCTGAAGGGACTGTTAACTGCCCTGCCTGTGAAAGGCTGTCCTGGGAGGTTTCTTGCTGATGTGTGACAAGTGTCCACATGATCTGAAGGTTTGAGAGCAGAGTTTGGTCCTAGAGGATCTACTCTGTAAAATGAGCTTTCTCATGCTTGGAAATTAACTCTTCCCACCCCAAACAAGTCCTCAATGTTCAAATGCTGTGGCAGGACTGCTGTACTTGGAGGGGTTAATCCTGTCTCTCCCTTCCCATGGGCTTTTGTGCCTGGTCTGTAGGAGTCTGGGTCCTGGCCAGACTCTGTGTGGTGCCATATGGAATCCTCCACCTGTTTGGGGGGGGGTTTCCTCCCCAGTCCTGGTGGCTTGCCCAGACCTGGCTGCCTTTCATTGCTCCTGATCACAGGTTGGCAGCTTCAGTTCTTGAGCTGGCATTGTCCTGCTGGCAGGCAAAGCCCCAGAGCCAGCTCGGAAGGAAGGTGGTCCTGTGTAGGACATATCTTGCCAATGTGGCCTCAACCCAAAGTCACAGGGCTGGAGCAAAACCTCAGCCTGTAGAGACTCAGCAGTCTGGCTGCCTTTATCAGCCCTGGCATCACAAATTTTTCCCTAGCAGTGTTGCTTCTTGGAAGGGAGTGCAGGTGATACTCTGTCTCCTGCTGGGAACCAGTGGGTAGATGACTTGACACAGTCCTCTCACCAGGAAGGTGAGAACTGGCTCCTTTGGGCCAGTATTTCTACCAGAAGGATGGAGTGAGGAGTTCCCAGTTCTTCTGATGGTATCTCCACTGCTTCTGTCACAGGACCGTGGGTGGCAGCAGCAGCAGAAGTGACCTCCAGGCCACCCTGCGGCCTTCACGAACCCCCAGGTATGCCTTGTGGGTCTCGGCAGCTCCAATGGCATTCCTGTCCAGGTTCTACGGGAATGGCACCAGGTCACCGAGCCGAGGCTCACGGGAGGAGCGGAACAGCCCCCCCATCCTCAGCGTCTTCGAGCTGGAACGGCTGCTGTACACGGGCAAGACAGCCTGTAATCATGCTGATGAGGTCTGGCCAGGACTCTACCTGGGAGATCAGTATGTATCAGAAGGGGACAAGAACTGGGGAATCTGGAGTATTTTTGTAAAATGGACAAATCTGGGAAAGGGGCTGGTTGGGGAAAGTGAGGGAGAGGAGGGCACAATGGGTGTGGGACATTGGGACAAAGGAGGGACAAACATGATTGTGCAGAGGGGAGGAAATTGTTTAGTGTGAGGGTCATGAGAGCCTGGCCCAGGTTGCCCAGGGAAGCTGTGGCTGCCCCATCCCTGGGGGTGTTGAAGGGCAGGTTGGATGGGGCTTGGAGCAGCCTGGGCTGGTGGGAGGTGTCCCTGCCCATGCAGGGGGTTGGATCTAGATGATCTTCCCACCCAAACCATTCTCTGATTCTGTGGCCGGGTAGGTGGGGTTGCTGTGCCCATGGAGTCAGGGACTGAGATTGACTTAAGAGTTCAAGAAGAGTCTGGCACGTTTCCTTGGCATCCAGCCTTCTCAGATGTCCATGTACAGGACGAGCCCTTGCCCTGCCCTTGGAAACTTCAACTGACCTCCTCTAAATCACTCCCCCTTGCACTGTTCCTTCCCCCCTGCAGAGATATAGCGGCCAACCGGCGGGAGCTGGCTCAGCTGCGCATCACCCACATCCTCAACGCCTCGCACAGCAAGTGGAGGGGGGGTGCTGAGTACTATGAGGGCACGGGCATCCGCTACCTGGGCATCGAGGCCCACGACTCACCTTCCTTCGACATGAGCCCCTACTTCTACCCTGCAGCTGACTTCATCCACCAAGCCCTGAATGAGGGTGAGTGGCGAAAGATTTCCCGGGAGAGAAGTGTGTGTATGTGGGGAGTTAGGGATGGGAAGAAACTGGCCCTGTGTGGCTGGGAAGCTGGATTGACATCCTGTTGCGAAGCATCATAGAAAACAAAGGTGTTTCTAGCCTGGGATGGTGTTTCCTGCACTGGATCACCTCCTCCAAAGAGGCAATAGGCTGGATGAGAGTGCTGGTCCCCCAGGTCACAGCCCTAGCCTGTGTCCTGAGCTGCAGCTGGTCCTGTTCAGTTTGTTTTGGGAGATCAGGATATGCTGATACAGACACTGAAACAGGTTGCCCAGGGAAGCTGTGGCTGCCCCATCCCTGGAAGTGTTGAGGGGCAGGTTGGCTGGTACTCTGAGCAACCTGGTCTGGTGGGAGGTGTCCCTGCTTATAGCAGGGGGGTTGGATCGAGATGATCTTTAAGGTCCCTGTAAGGAACCCAGAGGCTACAGCTCTAGGAGGCACCATGTCAAGCAGTTGGGTCCTCAGGATTTCTTTTTATTTTTTTTAATTGGGGAATTTGGTCTGCTGTGACATGGGCCCTGTGTTTCACCCCCAGGAAGGATCCTTGTGCACTGTGCTGTCGGGGTGAGCAGGTCAGCCACCTTGGTCCTCGCCTACCTCATGATCCGCCACCACATGCCCCTTGTAGAAGCCATAAAGACAGTCAAGGACCACCGTGGTATCATCCCCAACCGGGGTTTCTTGCGCCAGCTGGTCGCCCTGGACAATGCCCTGAGGCTGAAGAGGAGTGCTTGAAGGAGGACGAGGGGGGCTGTGTGGTGAGAGTGTGGTGTGTGGCGCTCATCTGACCCTGTGCCTGCTGGATGGCAGAGATAGGGGCTTCCCTCACAGTGCAGATGCTTGGCAGCTAATGGGTTACATGCAGCTGGTCCCTGGACCTCCCCCTCAGCTCAGGGGGTCCCCAGGCATGTGGGTTATTCCTAGTGGTAAAATATAGGCCCTCAACCTGCAATCTTGTCACCTAGGTAGGCCTAAAGTATAGCCTCCTTCCCAGCCTGCTCACTCCAAGATGCCTCCAGAGGGACTCAGCCCCACGTTTCAGGTTGGTCTATCCCTGTTGGCTCCAGGAAGCCTCCAAGGCTTCATTCTCCCACATGGCAGATGCATTTGCCAAGTCAGTTCCCTCTCTCGCAGGAGACTAAAGCTCTGTGTGTTCCTTGTCCTGTTTCCCATTTGTTTTGGTCCATGTAACAATGTGAATTAGGTTGGTGTGTGGGCTCAGGCAAACAGGCCTTTCGTCGTAGTGTTTGGGTGTCCTCCATGCCTAGTGTTAACCAGTAAAAATAAAGACAGTGCTAAGGAAAGATCTTGGCCATCCCTTGTGTGCTTTGGGACAGACTTGGTGGGTCCAGGCTGGGATCTGGCACAGGAGTCAGCAGGAGAGAATCACCCTCAGTGCTGTGGGCTGAGGTGGACCTGAGTCCTCCCAGTTCCTCTGTCCAGGGGCTGAACCTGTCAGAGCCCACTGGTGGCCAGTGCCTGTGCTGGGCCTCTCCACTTGTTTTCTAGCAGTAGGGACAGAAAGGGAGGGGCCTGGTGGAAAGCAGAGCCGGGCTGGCAGTCCCTAGGGTCACCATCCATCCTCACGAGGTGGCGATGTCGCTCTCCCAGAGGCAGGCACCCATCGCCCGCGCTGGCAGCAGGGCAGGTTGGCCACTGGGGCTTGGAAAAACACCTTTGCTGCCTGCAGAGGGATGGGGGAGCTGGCCAGGAGCCAGTGTCTGTGGTGGCACTGGCCCCATGGGTGCCGGGCTGCCCCTTCACGCCCCCAGCACTCACTGTCCACCCGCTCCTGTTACAGCCCCGCTCTCCCTCCCCTTCCCGAGCGCTCCCGCAGCTCCCCAGCCTGCCGGGGTGTGTTGTGCTGAGCTCATGGGAACACGGAGCCAGAGGAGCCCCAGGGCTGAGCTGCTCAGCTTGGGGGACACCCCATCACCCCGTTATTGCAAACTGGTGGCCCCAGGTAGTCCTGCTCCGGGCAGTGCCTGCCTTTAGCCCGGGTGCAATAGGGAGAGCAAACTTCTGTTGGCTGAGATGTCCTGCCTGTGTGATTCCCCAGCTCCTGGGCTGGGGGCTCAGCTCTTGCAAGACCCCTGCAGTGTCCCGGGTGCTCCCAGCACAGCACCATCCCAGAGGCAGGGAGAACAGCTCAAGTGCTGGCAGCGGGGCTGGAGTTACCCCCAGCAAGGGCTGCAGACACTGGGGAAGGAGGAAGCAGTGTTGGGCAATGTGCAGGGGCTGGTCACGCTCTGCCCCAGTCCTGGGTGCTGCTGGGGCTGTTGGACATGCCAGAAGCTTCGGCGGGGAGGAGTGCAGCTTGGCAAGGTCCTGGGGTGTGTAACGTGTCTCCTGCCTCATTTGGCAGTTCCGTTGGGTGCTCCTTCCTGCTGCGCAGCTCCCTCCCTGCTGCTGCTGCTGAGCAGCCCCCAAAGGCAGAGCGTGGCTGTTGTCTGACAAAGCTGGGATCAGGGAGGCTCTGAGCACGAGGGGAGGTGATGTTTGGAGGATCAGCAAGCTAATCCAGAGAGCGAAATGCCTGACAAGAGCCCGTGGTGTGCTGTGCCTTGCTGTGTGCTTGCAGAGCCTGGGGGATCCAAGTGTGGTGTGGGGAAGGACCCTGATTTTGGGAGGGCTGTTGGTGGAGGAGGACAGAGCCCACAATGCTGCCATATGGGGGCACGTGGAACAGTTTCACAGCCCCCTGCTGTCCTTGTGGTCACCTGAAGGATCCCAGGTTTGGATGGTGATGCTGAGCGTGGCCCAAACCATCCGTGGCAGAAGCCTGAGAGCCAGCAGGACCTCGGTGTCTTCCAGAACATTCCCCAGAAGGGCTGATGCAGACAGAAGGACAGGCTGGGCTCCCGCCAGGTGACACGTGGAGCAGGTAATCCGAACCTGGGTCCTGTGCAGAGCGTTTCTGCTGGATGAAGGGGCTGCATTTGAGCAGAACCCTCTTCTTGTGCCCGTTTCACAGGTGCACGCAGGGCACACAAGGTGTGTGGTGGGTGCAGGTCCCGCGGGGACGCGCGTGGCAGGAACCAGGTGGCAAAAACGCGCGTGGTAGGAGCTTGCGATGGCAGCAGCAGCCCCGCCTGACGCTTCTTGGTGGCTGGTGGCCCCAAAAAGCCCTGCTGTCGGAGCTCCCGGAGCTCCGGGGTGCTCGGGGGCGGCTCCGGGGGCGGCTGCGGAGGGGTCGGGGCGGGGTTTGCGGGTTTAGGGCCGCGCCCGGCCCCGCTCCCGGCCATGGCCCCGCGGAGGCGGAGCCAGGGAAAACAGGCTCAAAAATTGGGAAAAAATGAGCTGCCGTCGCCATCTACCGGGGATGGGACGTGTGGCAACGGGTTCCCGGGTTTCATAACCGCTCGGATGTTTTGTAAGGCTCCGGCAGCGCGGCCGGGGGAGGGGAGAGAAGCGGGGACGGTTCGGGGTCGGGTTTATTTTCAGAGCAGCGAGTCCTGCTCAGCTCCCAGGAATGAAGCTGGTTGCTCCATGAACGTGCCGTGCTTTCTCTTCGTGTGCTGGCTGAAACGGGAAAAAAAAACACAAACAAAAACAAACAACCCCAAACAAACAACAAAACAACCCACAACCTTCTTCCGCGTGTCTGCAGAAGTGGAATAAACTGATTTTGAAAGGCCCCCGGACAAGGCCCTGGCTCCCTGCTCTCGTGTTTGCTGGAAGAAATTCTCAGGAACGTGGAACTGAGTTTGCACATGGGGGGGGGGGGGGGGGGGGGGGTTGGTTTAAATGAGAAGTGGTTTATTTTTATGACTAAGTAGTTGAGAAGCTGCGCTGGGAATTCCACCATCAAAGCCTTGCTTGGGCAACAAAGGCTGGGTTATGTTAATTTATGAAAGAGTTGCAGCCTTTGAAGCTAAATATAATGCAACCAGTGGGTTCCTCTCCTGTAACACATACCTTGTGTGTTCTTGTGCAACTTGGGGGATGAGAAGCCTCTGGTCCTGCAGGCAGTTGGCCCTGGGCATGTGGTGAGTGTGTGGGTTTCCATGAAGCAGGGGGCAAGTCAGTGCTCCACAGCAGAAAATGCCAACTTGGCATTTAAAAGAAATACCCTGAGTAAGAATGACTTTGCTTTTAGAGGTGCTGAGCAGCCACAGCTCTCACCAGCTTCCCAGGGCACAGGCATTGGGAAACACCACAAACAGAGCCCACCCTTGTTCAAAGGCCAAGACGTGGGTTTAGGGGACCAGCTGTGGGCATCTGACTTGCACAGTTTGGCTTTTAGCCCCAAGCTCACAAATACTCAAATCAGCAGAGTCCAGCAAAATTACTTCTCTGTGTGCTGCTGAGGGCCTTTTGAGGACTGGGGCTGGTGGTGTAAGTAAGTCTGAGACCTGAGAAATCACATTTTCAACCTAAAGTGTGTTCAAAATATCTCAACAGGCTGTGTTTGCTGGGCAGCCTTGGTATTTCAGCTCCTCTTTGGCATCACAATTTTTCTTCCTGTTGCTCAGCTGTAGTTCAGGGCACTTGGCAGTGACCAGCCAGGTAACTATTTCTTGGGGGGCTGTTTTTTCCCCCTGGGAAACTGCTCAGCTTAGGAGCAACTTTCTCAGGAAGCCTGTTCCAGCATCCCAGCAAAAATGACATGGAAGCTGCATCCAATTTTCTGATGCAAAGCCCACAGCTTTTGTGTGGGAGTAGAAAGAATGGTTTTATTTAATGACCTGCTGAGTTTTCCATTTGTTTTATTGAACAAGAATTGGGGTAAGGGAGAAGCTCTGCTCAGCAAAAAGTCTGTGCCTGCGCAGTATGGTCGGAAAGTTGTCTCTCTTCTGACTTGGAATACTGTGGAATTCTGTAAATTGTTGTGTCCAGAGGGCCAAAGTATGTGGAGCTGCTGCAGCATGAGGGTCTGTGCTTGTGGGGGTGTTGGCTGGGCTGTTTAGTGAAGTTGTGATGGTTAAAATCATGCTGTAGGGTTTGGAACAGGGCTGGGATCACTCCAGTAGCCAGCTCAACTGGCCAGGAGGCACCAGGTGTCCTTGCCACAGCTTGGGACAGGGGCATCTAGGCCAGTTCAGTCCTTAAATCCATCAGGGAACTCTGTGGGTCAGAGGAGGTGCCAGCTGGAGGGTCCAACTGTGCCCTTGCTGCTTCAGCTCACCAAGAAGAGCTTTTGCAGTTTGCATGAAAAGCACTTTGCAGGCAAAGTGAATGAACCACCTTCCCAAGCATCTGTGCATAGTGAGAAGAACCCAGAGAGTCAGCATGTGTCTGTGGGTACTTCCACGGGTGCCTAGTGGTGCCCGTTTCCTCATTTTTCAGCTATTTGTTCTACCACCCTGTACTCGGGGCTTGTGGCTTCAGGCGCAAAACGGCAGAGCTAGGGTGGTGAAAATGGGTTGTTTCGGTTTGGTTTTGATGCCCTTCAGGTCTTCCTTTCGTGCTGATTACAGCCAGATTTGATCCTTTCCCCTGGAACTAAAAATGCAGGCGCCTTTGTCAGGCCGGGGGGTTTGTGCTAATCAAAACCACAGCTCAGCCCAGGCGCCCACCAGCCTCGAGGAGCTCGTGGGGAGGAGCAGGAGGGGAAGGGGCTGGCCAGGGTCGGGAGGACTTTGCTTTTCCCATTGCCTGGCTGAGACCTGCTGCTGCAGGGCTCGTGGGGCAGGATCTTCTCATCCCAGCTGAGCCCATGGCTGCTCCCCGGCCAGGAAAGGGCACTTCTCGGAAGCCGCGCTCGCTTCTCGGCGCCGCAGCCTGGAGCTCCTGAGTTCTTGAAAGCCTCTTTCACAGGAATGAGCCTTGCTCAGCTGGTGAGTCTAAAATTAGCCTTGCCAGCTGTGTTGAGGCTGGCAGGGACATGCTAGACTGGCTCTTCTCTGCTTCCTTCAGTTCAGGGCTGCAAGTTACAGCAGCTCTTCTTCCTCCTCAGTTGTTTTATTTCCCTGCTGCTGCGTAGGAATGACCTTGTGCAGAGGTGTGAGGGCTGGGTGTGATGTGCAGAGGTGTGAGGGCTGGGTGTGATGTGCAGAGGTGTGAGGGCTGGGTGTGATGTGCAGGGGTTTGTGTGTTGGGGTTTGAGTCCTGGAAAACAAGGGCAGAGGGATAAGGTGGGGAGGTCAGGGTGGGATCAGCAAGGTTTGTCATCCCTGGGGCTCTCCTTCCCAGCCTGCTTCGTGCTTCCCCTGGAAGCTGCCCACAGAGCATGTCCAGGTCACCCCTGGCTGGTTGGTGGTGGCACACGAAGAGCAAGTGCTCAGCAGCAGCCCTTGGGGCCCCTCATGAGGCTGTAACTCTGGGGCTGTCTCTGTCACCACAGCTCTCATGGTGTGGGGGGAGCAGCTGGTGCTTGGGATTCTTGGAGTAGTTTGCAGTTTGAAATCCATGTAGGAAGAGTCATTGTTTGCTTGTGACCCCTTAATGTTTCCACAACCCAGTGCTCTGTTTGGCCAGCTTCAAATGAGGCTTCCTCCATCCAGCAGCAGCTGCTCCCTGGGCACCAGCATTACCTCACTTAGTTGCTCAGTGTTGTTGTTGTGGTTTTTTTTTCAGAGCTAATCTACTTTTTTTTTGGGGGGGGAGGGGAACATTCATCAATCATTTCCAGCAGGGAAATGGGGAAAAAAAACCAAACCTTTCCCCTTGTCTTTTTCTGCACCTGGTGGTCTCAAGAGCAGGAGGCTGGGAGAGCAGGACTCAACAAACAAATCCTCCTACTCTTGTTATGTGAATGAGGTGACTGATGAATTGTCTCCGGCAATTACAGGAGGCAAAGATTGACAAGTGGCTGAGCCCTTGGTAGCAGGAAAACCCCATTTCCTACAGTCCAGACTCTGCTCTGGTGCCTGCTCTGGCTGCACAGCAGCAAACTGTGGCCCCCAGGGCTGAGCTCATCTCTGCCCCTGGTGTCTTTGGCCGTGGCATCAACGGGACATACAAATTGAAAGCAGATACCAGGGAATAGCTGGGAATGGAGTGTCCCAGGGCAGGATCTCACCCCAGGGGAGCTGCCTGCCCATCCTGCTCGGGCTCCCCTTGCTGTGCAGATGTCCCAGTGAGGAGGGAGTCAGACAGACCAAACCTGGGATCTCACTTGTGCAGAGGTTTCTGCTGCCTGCTCGCTTCCTGTGTCTGCTCTCTGTGGTGGAGAGCAAATTTCATCCTCTCATGAGAAACAGGCGGAGGGTTTAGTGAGCTATAATTGAACCCAGAAGTGTTTCTGGAGGAGCTTTTTGATGAGATAGTGCAGGGTGGGAGCAGAGGGTGCTGAGCAGAAGGGGCAGGGGGAGATGCTTTGAGAAGCACAGATGGGGCTTGGGGGCTGCTCAGCTTTCAAGTCCCCTCTGAGTGAGGGCTGACGAGAAATCAAAGCTCCAGCTCTTGTGGGGTCAGCATGATTCTGAGATGTAAAAAGCAGTGCTTATTTAGTGCCAGAGCTTGACTTTGCATCATCTCCCACCAAAGGCAGCTGCAATGCTGTCCCTTTCCCACATGGATGGCTGGACACCCTCCTGGGGTGGCCCTGCTGTCCCCAGCTCTTGACACCCTCCTCTGCATTTCCCCCATGGTGTTGACCTTGCAGTGAGATGTGGTGGCCCAGGCAGTGGCAGGTGTGTGCTGACACCCACTTTTTTTTCTTGAAAAAGGGGATTTGGTCGCTGTGGTGCTGAACATGCTCCTGCACAGCCCCAGCACTTCCCCTAACACCAGGAACCAACCAACCACTTGCTCTTTCTGGCTCCCACAGAGCAACATCAGACACCAACTGTTCTTGTTTTTCAAGCTCTTTTTTTTTTTTTTTTTTCTCTGTCCTTCCCTAAATCCCCTTCCAGCCTCCATGTATTTCTCTGGAGATGAAAGCACGGGGCCTCCTTTCCTCCCAGCTGCCTGGATTCTGCCTGGGGTACGTTTGTGCCCCTGGAGAATGGTTTTGTGACCATGGAAGTGCAGCAGTGTGTGCAGCCTGAGCTGCTCCAAGGGGCTGCTGCTCCTCCTGGGGAGGTCTCCAATTCACAGGCCACGAGACCATGTCTTGGCATTGGTTTCTGCCCACTTTGCAAGCTCTGAAGGGGATGGAGTCAACTCAGGCTCTCCCTGCTCTCGCAGCACATTTTTAAAATTTATTTATTTACCTCTTTTTCTCCTTCTCCCATCCTAAACATTGTCCTTTCTCTCCCCCACCCTCCAAAAGGGTGCTCCTGCAGTCTGGGGCTGATTTATCCCAGTAAACCCTGCACGATGCCTCCCATCACGTTCCAGGACCTGCCCCTGAACATCTACATGGTCATTTTTGGCACCGGCATCTTTGTCTTTGTGCTCAGCCTCATCTTCTGCTGCTACTTCATCAGGTGAGCCCGTTGGGGGGGCGTGATGGTGGGTCAGCATCCCTGGGCTGGCACCCCCAGCCCTCCCCAGCACCCCGTTGTTGTGGAACAGAACACAGGAGCTGCTTGTCCATGAGGATCTGCCCTGCCTGCTCCAGCCAGGCACAGCCCTGGTCCCCTGTGGCTGGAGCAGGGCAGGAAACGCAGGAAGGGGCTCTTGTTTTCCAGGGGAGCACATAGAGGGACACATTGTGTTGGGGCAGAGCTGGACGGGAGAGGATGTGCCTTTACACATTACACTCCCTGTCCTGGGAGGGCTATTTTTAAACCCAAAGCAGCAGCTGGTGTTTCTGCAGGGCCCGGGGTGGCTCAGCTTGCCCTGCGGGGGATGTCCCAGCTCCATCCCCGTCCCCTGCCTCTCCCAGCCATCTCTTTGGGACTGTGGAAGCACATCTCGGTGCTTGGGTGGGAGGAGACGCTGGGAACGATCCCCTTGTCCCCGCGGCTCGCTGGGCTTCTCTCTGCCAGGCGGTTTATCCCCCGGCCAAGGTCACAGCGGGGCTGGAAGCTGCCGACGGGCAAAAGGCTGGAAATAGAGCGTTTCCTGCCCCCGCGAACGACTTCTCAAGGCAAAACAATCGGGGCTGGCGCTGCCGGCTCTTATCTCCGCTCGCTGCCGATTCCTGCGGGCAGCGCGGGGCCCCTGGGGCTGCTCCCGCACAACCGCAGCTCCCAGCGGCTTCTCCCCACCCCCCAGTGGGTTGGTTTTTTTGCCCACGCTGTTCAGACAGGACCCTTTGGGGGTGCAGGACAAGGGGGAGTGGTTTTGAACTGTAAGAGGGAAGGTTTAGGTTGGATATGAAGAAGTTCTTCGCCATGAGGGTGGTGAGAGCCTGGCCCAGGTTGCCCAGGGAAGCTGTGGCTGCCCCATCCCTGGGGGTGTTTTCCAAATGAAATGGGTTAAAAAATGATCTAGAAACAGGGTTTTCTTGCTGGGGGAAGATGTGTTTCTGAGCTGGAAGGTGTTTTCATTTTTGGACAAGGGGGTGATGGTTTAAAACTGGAAGAGGGAGATTTGAGACCTGAGAGCAGCTTCCAGTGCCTGAAGGGGCTCCAGGAAAGCTGGGGAGGGACTTGGGACAAGGGCAGGGAGGGATGGGATGAGGGGGATGGATGAAAAGTGGGAGAGGGAGATGGAGGTTGGAGATGAGGAGGGAATTCTTTGGTGTGAGGGTGGTGAGAGCCTGGCCCAGGTTGCCCAGGGAAGCTGTGGCTGCCCCATCCCTGGCAGTGTTGAAGGGCAGGTTGGATGGGGCTTGGAGCAGCCTGGGCTGGTGGGAGGTGTCCCTGCCCATGCAGGGGGTTGGATCTGGATGATCTTGAAGGTCCCTTCCCACCCAAACCATGCCATGTCTGTATGGAAACTGACTGTGCCTTTTCCCCCCTCTCCCCAGCAAACTGCGGCACCAGGCGCAGAGTGAGCGGTTCGGGTACAAGGAGGTAAAATCCACGGATGATCCTGCACGGACCCACAGCAATTTGGGGCTGAGTGGGAGGGGACAGAGCAGGGACCGATGCTGCTCATCCCCAGCTGGGCTATGGGATTTTTAAAAGCCTTGTGCTGGGCACACACTGCTCGGTGCAACCAGACTCGACCTGCTTGGCTTGTTTCTGCTGCTGCTCCTGGCAAAAGTCCCTCCCGTGTTAAATCCTTTGCCTCCTCTTCTCCCGCAGGTGGTGCTGAAAGGTGATGCCCGGAGGCTGAACATGCACGGGGTGAGTGGTGCTGCCTCGGGTGGAGCTGGGGCTGATGGGGACAATCCTAGAATCACGGGATGGTTTGGGTTGGAAGGGACCTTCAAGATCCTCTATTCCCAACCCCCTGCATGGGCAGGGACTCCTCCCACCAGCCCAGGCTGCTCCAAGCCCCATCCAACCTGCCCTTCAACACCCCCAGGGATGGGGCAGCCACAGCTTCCCTGGGCAACCTGGGCCAGGCTCTCACCACCCTCACACCCAAGAATTCCCTCCTCATGTCCCCTTATTTCCCTAAATCTCCCCTCTTCCAGTTGGAATGCTGTGGAGCACGTCCCCTCTGCTCCGTGGGGTGGCAGGTGCCTCCTGGGAATGGGGAAGGAAACTCCCTCCACGGGGGTGTTTGGGGAACTGAGCTGAACTCCCAGCTGGAAATCCCCGGGAAGCAGCACCACAGCAGCGGGATTTCCCCCATCCACAGCATTTCTGGGTGGGAGCAGGGCCCGGTGTGGGGCATCCCCCTGGGTCCCACGCC
>NW_009952561.1:342289-345953 GCF_000747805.2 Chaetura pelagica | reverse complement strand
GAGGTCGCGGGGGGTGGCCCAGGAGCTGCTGGCGGGGCTGGTGCGGGCTGCAGGCTGCGGGTCGGTGGCTGAATTCCTGCGAGGGAAGAGCGAGGAGGAGGAAGGAAGGTTTGCAGCGGTGCTGGGGATCCTGAAACACGAGCTGACCAAGTGAGTGGGGAGGGGAGGGCAGCGGTGCTGTGTTCGGTTGGTCTGTGTGTAGGAAGTGCTGGAAACTTCTGGGAAGCTGAGCTCGGGCACTGGGAGACACTCAGTGATAAATCTGGGGGCAAGAACTTTACAAACACCCCAGTAATGGAAGGAGGGGAGGGGGGGGGAGAATCAATCCGAGCTGAGAGACCCGGGAAACGTGAGTTCCCGTGTTCCCTGAGCTGGTGTTTTTCTTCCCAGAGACACTTGGAAGTGTAACCCAGCCACAAAGCTGGTGTTCTGCTGGACCCTGCCCCAGGTCACCCGGCCCTGGCTCAGCCCCCACCTGGAGCGGGTCCTCCCACCCTCCCTGCTCCTCTCGGATGACTACAGGGAGGAGAACAAGATCCTGGGGGTGCAGTGCCTGCACCACATCATCCTCAACGTGGTAAGAGGCTGCAGAGATTGGAGCCCTCTCTAGGTGTTGCCTGAAGGAAGGGGGGGCTGGTTGGCAGCTGGGATTCCTGCCTTGTGATCCTGGGGGTGCTCTTGGCCTAGAGATCCTGCACCATCCTCCCCACTGTCCCTTAGTGTTCAAATATGTGTGGTTCTTATGTATATTAACATGAAGCAAAGGGTTGGTTTGGTGCCTTTTGAACTCAGCTGATTGACCCATCAGGGTTTTGCAGAGCAGGGCAGTGAAGTAACAGCCGTGGAACTGCAGAGATGCAGCTGGGGAGGTGAAGGATGCTCCTGTGCAGGGCAGGGCTTAAGGACACTGAGCTATGAGAGCATGTCCAGAGAAGGGCAGTGAGGCTGATGAAGGGTTTGGAGCAGGTGTCTTCTGAGGAGCAGCTGGGGTTTTTCAGCCTGGAGAAAAGGAGGCTGAGGGGAGACCTTCTGGATCTCTACAACTCCCTGAAAGGAGGTTGTAAAGAGATGGGGATCAGGCTGTTCAATGGAGATACAAGTGACAGGACAAGAGGAAATGGCCTCAGGGTGTGTCAGGGGAGGTGTAGGTTGGGTGTCAGGAAGAATTTGTTCCCCAGAAGGGTTGTCAGGCACTGGAACAGGCTGCCCAGGGCAGTGGTGGGGTCACCATCCCTAGAGGCATCCAAGAATCATAGAGACATTGTACTTAGGGAGGTGATTTAGTTAAGAACTAGTTGGTGTTAGTTAGCAGTTGGTCTTTTCCAACCAAGGTGATTCTGTGATTAACTGGCATTTATTTTGGGACCTGCCCCCTCTGGTAAGCAGTGTTCCTGCTGCACAGCAGGTCCCAGGGTGGGGTTGGGAAGACCTGGGGCTCTGAAGGCTCCTCTTTTGTCACCTGAAGAGGCTGCTGAGTGTGACACCCAGGAGTAATGTTCTGTTCCCTGTTTTTGCAGCCAGCTGCTGAGCTCTGCCAGTTCAACAGGGCTCAGGTTGTGTACCATGCTCTGTACAACCACCTCTATTCACGGGAGGCCCCTCTCATCCAGGTAGGACAGAACTTCATTGGGACCTGCCTTGTGAGGTCGTGTGCCAGCCCCAAGAGGGACAACCAGCTAAGGCATGAGGAGAGAGAACCTGATTCATAGAATCCTAGAAGGGTTTGGGTGGGAAAGGACCTTAAAGATCATCTAGATGCAACCCCCTGCATGGGCAGGGACACCTCCCACCAGCCCAGGCTGCTCCAAGCCCCATCCAACCTGCCCTTCAACACCCCCAGGGATGGGGCAGCCACAGCTTCCCTGGGCAACCTGGGCCAGGCTCTCACCACCCTCACACCAAAGAATTCCCTCCTCATCTCCAACTTCCATCTCCCTCTCCCAGTTTTCATCCCTCCCCCTCATCCCCTCCCTCCCTGCCCTTGTCCCAAGCCCCTCCCCAGCTTTCCTGGAGCCCCTTCAGGCACTGGAAGCTGCTCCTAGCCCAACCTTGTGGCCAAGGGACAAACTATCTCAATAGATTTCAGTAAAACCTCCAAATAGAGGGGAGGTCCCTGGTCTCCCATCCCCTTGGAGGTGCCAGCCTGGCTGCAGGGCTGCTGACAGGCAGTAGGAGCAGTCAGGGCTGTCAGGGGAGCTGTGGGTGTCGAGCAGGGTTGGAGGTGACTGTGCCTTTTGGAGCGGGACCGCTCACGTTTCCCAATCTCACACCCCATCCAGGCAGTCCTGCTGTGCCTGCTGGACTTGCTGCCCATCCTGGAGAGAGCCCAGAGGTGGCAGCAGCAGAGCAGCCCCCCTGCTCCCTGCCACCAGGTGCTGCAGCTGGTGCTGACCCAGATGGAAGCCGAGCACCGCCTGGCCCTGCGCAGGGTGTACGCGCGTGCCCTGCCCGCCTTCCTGCAGAGGTGGGAGCAGCTCCCCAACCCCTAGGAACCTTCATCTGTGTCCCCCTCCTCAGCCTGACTTCCTCTGTGTCAGCAGACTTGGCATCCTGATGGTGAGGCACTTGAAGAGGCTGGAGAGAGTTATCTTGGGGTACCTGGAAGTCTGGGATGGCCCTGAGGAAGAGGCCCGGCTGGGAATCCTGGAGGCGCTGCGCTGCGCCATCGAGCACGCCTGGCCCAGGTGGGACACTCTGCACGTCCTGAGTGCTGTCCCTCCCTCAGAGTTCCTGTTGCTTGAGGAAAAGGCCCTGGAATCTTGAGGGAGCATCTGTCAGAGGGAGGAGCCACTGGCATTACTGCTTGGCTGAAAATCCTGGCTCCAAAATTAAGCCTGGTCCTCATTTTGATCTGACTTCTGCCTGTTCTAGAAGGATCAGCTCGGCTAAAAGCTCAGTGTTCACTGTGGAGTGAGCCCTGTGCTGGGAGTTGGGCTGCCTGGTGTCCTGGGACACCCTCCAAAAGTTCCCTCATGCTCAGGGTCTGTGTACCCCCCTCTGGTGGCCACACCAAGCCGGGCAGCTTCTTCAGCCCGGAGCAGTCACCGATCTTGGGCCAGCCTGCTCCGCCCCACATCTTGCCTGGAGCACCTCGGAGCTGCTCAGCAAGGCTGTGCTGTCCCCTGGCTTGAAGAAAAGCTCTGGAATAAGGCACATTTTGTGTTTCTGTCTGCAGGATGCCCTGCAGGCTCCCTGTGCTCCTCCCAGCCCTGCTGAAGTTGATCTGGGATGTTCACACTGACCAGAGCCCAACGCCTGAGCCAGTGAGAGCTGCTTTGCTCCAAGGGGCCACAGAATGTCTCATCCTGCTGGATCGCTGCTCTCAAGGGCAGGTGAAGGTGAGCTGGGGA
The DNA here is from genome assembly GCF_000747805.2 of Chaetura pelagica. Lineage (NCBI taxonomy): Eukaryota > Metazoa > Chordata > Aves > Apodiformes > Apodidae > Chaetura > Chaetura pelagica. The sequence continues at coordinate 342,603 of NW_009952561.1, read as the reverse complement.
CCCACCTGCTTCAGCTCTGGCCTCTTCTCCCTTGGAAGGGGGCAGTGTGGGGCTCAGTTGCTTCCTCAGCCCAACAAGACTTGGAAAGCATCCATTTCCACCCACACGAGGACTTAATTGATAAGTGATTGATAATTGAGAGCTATCGACAGGTTACCTGTCGTGTCATTCTCTTCCAGCAGATGGCAGGGAGAGGGCTGATAATAATACCCCAAACGTGAGGGTGCCAGGGCCCTGAAAACTGATTCCTTTCTTGTTCCAGGTGCTGCTGGAAGGTGTTTACAGGAGCTGTGAGGAGCCCCGCGTGCAGGAAT
>NW_009952561.1:339739-342184 GCF_000747805.2 Chaetura pelagica | reverse complement strand
AGGAATGCATCCGGAAGGTGCAGGAGAGCGCCTGAGGAGCAGCTGAGCAGGGCTTGGCTCACTTGTGTACAGTAAACTTCTTTATTTATAAAAAGTTACTGGCTTTCTTATCCCACCCCCTCTTAGCCCCACACCTCACTGTGCCACATCCAGCTCTGGAACAATGTGACTTTCCCACCTCCCTCCAGTCCAGATTCCTTCCCAGAGCACAGTCCGAGCTGAGCCTTGTGTGGTTGGAGGGAGTAATTTTCCAAACTGGGCTTCCTGCAGGAGTTGGGACAAACTTGCAGCAATTCCCTGGGGTAGGGACAGGAAGCCTTCTTTTCTTACAGAAAATGATTGATTAAAATGAGTAATTGTTGAGGGTGCTGCTGGGAGGAGTCCCAGTGCCAGCTCCGAGTCCTGCCAGCCCAGGAGGGCTCAGGGTGTCAGGCTGCTTTGGTCTTGCTGCTCAGCTCTGTTTCTTCTTCATACTCTATTTCAATGTAGGGACGTTTTCTTTTGGCTGGTCCTTTCAGAGGAGTTTTCCCCTTAGACTTGGAGTGTGAAGCTTTCTTCTCTACTTCTTTCTCCTCTTCCTGCTCCTCATCACTACTTGTCTCCAACTTATCCATGTCCTGGGAAAGAAAGCCAAGAGTGATGTCAAAACACACCATAGAAACCTCCTCCTGCAAAATTATCTCCTGTATCCAATTCCATTTTCTAATTCCTTGCTCCTAGCTGTCTAGCCAGAGGAGCTCAGGGCAGTGGCTACAGTCTGGCTGTAGCATGATCTTCCATAAATCCAATTTGTCCAGCTCTCACCCCATCACCAGATCCCACGAGGGTGGAGGTTATTTCCAAACAGTTGCTTAACCTACCTCAAAGTCACTGAGGTCACTGTCATCTGCTTCCACAAACTCTCTTTGATCCATGTCCTGTAAGAAGGAAAAATGAGGAGCTGGTAGATGCACCCTGAGCACCATGAAGACTCACCATGGAGAAGCCATCAAGGCCACCACTGGCACACACATTTTCCCTGAGTTCACCTCCCCTAATCTCCTCACCCCAACATTTAAAGTACAGTGTGTGAATCAGGTGCTGCCCCAGGTCAGGGAAGGCTGGAGGTGGCTGAAGGCATGAATTACCTCCTCATCTTCTTCCTTCTCTGCATCAGACTCGCTCTCACTCTCTGCATCCTGCTGCTCTAGAGCCTTGTCAAAGGCATGGATGGGGAAGTTGTAAATGTCTCCATACTGGAAAGGAAAAGGAGGGTTTCTGTAAGTCACAGGAGGAAGGCAGCTGCTGGTGGGTCACCCAAAGCCTGTGGCCTGCACGGAGGCAGCACCAGACTTCCCTAATTTGAAAGTACATGGTGCTGTACCAAGGATGAGGGGCCCTGTCTGGGGGAAGAGCTCTCCAGGAAGGGCAGTGAGCAGTTGTCCCCAGCCCCTCCTACATGGGTGATGCTTCTCTTTCCTCCCAGCACCCATGCCCCTCCCAGCAGGACAGGGGAACAGTTTGATGCTGTGCCCTGAGGGCACTGCTCCTTACTGTAGCCTGTTTCAGTCTTTCCAGCAATTCCTTCTCAATGGCATTATCCAGCTGAGCAGCAACCAGGGCTTTCTCCTGGTGGAGCAAAAAGGAGCAGTGTCAGTAGTTTGGAAGACACAGGGAACAGAAGCAACTGAGGGGATCACAGGAAAGGGTCTTATTACCTCTCTCCTCTTCTCTCTCCTTTCAATCTTCCTGCGTAAAGGAACAAGTTTCCTCCTACAGGGAACAACAAAAGCTGGTGAGTAAATCTGCCCATCTGGAGCAGATGATGGAGAACTTGTGCAGGGCAACAGCCAGGAGCTGTGTCCTGAGAATGGGGCTGCACCTCGTCTGAGTGCATTTATATTCTCAGGACACTGGTTAAACCCATTTTTGGCTAGGTTCATTTCCAGGCCTGCCAGAGGAAAGCAGCTCTGGGAGCTGGTGGGCAGGCAGTGACTTGGAGCCAAGCCAGGGTGGTCACAGAGTCATGCAATGGTTCGGGTGGGAAGGAACCTGAGAGATCATCTAGATCCAACCCCTCTGCATGGGCAGGGACACCTCCCACCAGCCCAGGCTGCTCCAAGCCCCATCCAACCTGCCCTTCAACACCCCCAGGGATGGGGCAGCCACAGCTTCCCTGGGCTTGCTGGTGCTTTGTCCCTCCAGCAGATAGAGGGGCTGGTTCAAATGCCCTGTGATTTCACACAGGGGTGATTTCAGGCCCTGCGAGCACGAAGCTGCTCCCTCCCTGCCCCTGTCAGGAGGTGCCAGCCCTGCCCCTTACTGCCTGCTGAGGGTGAGCTTGCGGATGCGGATCAGGTACTGGGTGATCTTGGTGAAGCGCTGCTTGCACTTGTGCCGGATGAAGCGCGGCCAGTAGATCAGGTTCTCATCGATCTCCTCCAGGGCCTTCTCGTAGTTCTTGTT
>NW_009952561.1:310424-339085 GCF_000747805.2 Chaetura pelagica | reverse complement strand
AAGGGGAGGGGGATGTTCCATGCCTAGAGGGGAGGGAGGGATCCTTGTTTCTCCCTGCCTCTGGGTCAGGTCCTGCTCACTCACCCGCTCCCAGAGCCGGCGGGGAAAGGCTGCTCGCTCGATGGTCTTCATGTAGAGGTAACAGCGGCCTGGGGGGACAGGGCAGGGCTGAGGGGGCCCCCAGAGCTGGGGGGACAGTGCTGGGGTGCCCAGAGCTGGGGGGACACTGAGCCTGTCCCCAGAGCTGGGGGGACACTGAGGGGGTTCCCAGCAGGGGAGTGCTCAGAGCTGTGGGGACACTGAGGGGGTCCCCAGCAGGGGGGGTGCTCAGAGCTGGGGGGACACTGAGGGGGTCCCCAGCAGGAAGGTGCTCAGAGCTGGGGGGACACTGAGGGGGTCCCCAGCAGGGGGATGCTCAGAGCTGGGGGGACACTGAGGGGGTCCCCAGCAGGGGGATGCTCAGAGCTGGGGGGACACTGAGGGGATCCCCAGCAGGGGGGTGCTCAGAGCTGGGGGGACACTGAGGGGGTCCCCAGCAGGGGGATGCTCAGAGCTGGGGGGACACTGAGGGGATCCCCAGCAGGGGGGTGCTCAGAGCTGGGGGGACACTGAGGGGGTCCCCAGCAGGGGGATGCTCAGAGCTGGGGGGACACTGAGGGGATCCCCAGCAGGGGGGTGCTCAGAGCTGGGGGGACACTGAGGGGGTCCCCAGCAGGGGGATGCTCAGAGCTGGGGGGACACTGAGGGGATCCCCAGCAGGGGGGTGCTCAGAGCTGGGGGGACACTGAGGGGGTCCCCAGCAGGGGGATGCTCAGAGCTGGGGGGACACTGAGGGGATCCCCAGCAGGGGGGTGCTCAGAGCTGGGGGGACACTGAGGGGGTCCCCAGCAGGGGGATGCTCAGAGCTGGGGGGACACTGAGGGGATCCCCAGCAGGGGGGTGCTCAGAGCTGGGGGGACACTGAGGGGGTCCCCAGCAGGGGGATGCTCAGAGCTGGGGGGACACTGAGGGGATCCCCAGCAGGGGGGTGCTCAGAGCTGGGGGGACACTGAGGGGGTCCCCAGCAGGGGGATGCTCAGAGCTGGGGGGACACTGAGGGGATCCCCAGCAGGGGGGTGCTCAGAGCTGGGGGGACACTGAGGGGGTCCCCAGCAGGGGGATGCTCAGAGCTGGGGGGACACTGAGGGGATCCCCAGCAGGGGGGTGCTCAGAGCTGGGGGGACACTGAGGGGGTCCCCAGCAGGGGGTGCACTCCGGGGGCGGGGCCGGGCTGGTTCTTGCTTGACGCACCGAGAGGGAGCGGCCGCGGGGTGCTCATCAGGCCCCCGAGCAGCCCCCCGGCTGGTACCGTAGAATCCCGGGCTGCTTTGGGTGGGAAGGGACCTGAAAGCTCATCCAGATCCAACCCCCTGCATGGGCAGGGACACCTCCCACCAGCCCAGGCTGCTCCAAGCCCCATCCAACCTGCCCTTCAACACCCCCAGGGATGGGGCAGCCACAGCTTCCCTGGGCAACCTGGGCCAGGCTCTCACCACCCTCACACCAAAGAATTCCCTCCTCAGCTCCAACCTCCCTCCCTCTCCCAGGTTTCATCCATCCCCCTCATCCCATCCCTCCCTGCCCTTGTCCCAAGCCCCTCCCCAGCTTTCCTGGAGCCCCTTCAGGCACTGGAAGCTGCTCTCAGGTCTCCCTGGAGCCTTCTCTTCTCCAGGCTCAACACCCCAACTCTCCCAGCCTGATCTCTTTTCACTTAGACAATTAATTTGGTGCCTCTATTACTTCACTTTCTTTACAACTCTCCCCTGCTTTCACAGACCATTATACTCAATAATTATTGCTAAGAGGGCAGCTGTTCCCTTTCTGAACTTGTGGCCAGGAAATTGCAAAAGGACAATTAAATACATTTATGGTACCTCAGGTGGTGCTGGGTTAGGAGCACAAACACAGCCCAGTCCCCCATCCCAGGTGAGGGGCAGGGATTTCTAAAAATACCCTCCTAGTCACTTTATTATCTCAAGAGACCTGACGAGCTTTGTTGGCCGAGGCCAAAACTGGTTTTTATTTTGGGGAGGTGTTGATATCCCTGGGCAGGCTGTGCCCAAGACAATATTGGAGGTTTGTATGAGCTCCTCAGCTCCCTAACTTTTCGGTTTTGGTTTGTTTTTGTTTTTTTTTTACAGATGAGCTGTGGTGAGTTTGGGGAAGTCACTTGGACGTCACACAGCAACTAAAGGGACAGAGCCTGCGAATCCTGGGTCTCTGCTCCCTGCTGTGAGAGGTCAGGGACACCCCCTGTGTCCCCAGGCCTTGGGGGGAGGCTGAGTTACTCTCGGGTGCTCCTACATCCATCTTCTGTGAGCTGCTTGGCAGCTTCAAACCAGCCCTTGCTCCTGCTATTCCACCTCTTCTGCCTCCACGTCGGTGGGAGGGAAACGGCGCCGCGGTTTCTGAGGGGCGCAGGTTTGGGTTTGCAAGGGGCACTCCTGGCTGAGGATTGCCTGGGGAGAAGGGGAGGAGAAACCAGGTTTTAGCAACAATGAAGAGGCAGTTTTAGAGAAAGCCAAAGCAGCCAACAACTGGGAGCACAAGCTGTGAGTTCAGGGAGGGATCACAGCTCTTAAGTGTCTCTGGTTTTATCGCCTGAGGGTTTTTTTGTCCCGTTTTTGAAGGCAGAGTAGAGCCTGACAGGGGAGACACAACCCCTGGCAAATTTGTTCTTCTCTTCCCCCAGACCTCTGGATTATCCATCCCTCTATTTGAAGCAAAGACAGTGTCCTGGAACTCACAATCTTCTCCTCTTTAGCAGGAGGGCTGCGCAGGTGCCAGCAGAGTGGCGCGTAGGCGATGTTGGTGACTCCAATGATGATCATCAGCCAGGGGAACCCGATGGCTCGGACAATGGCACCTCCTGTGGATGGCCCTGAGGATGGCAACGGTAAAAAAGGTCAAGGTGGGAGGGAGCAGAAGGTGCCTGTTCATTTGGGAGTGGCTCTGTGCATCTGTGGTTGCAGACTCTGTGCCGGATGCCTGGGGTGAGCAGGAGAGGGAGTGAGATACACTCTGAGTATCTCAAGAATATCATAGAATGTGTGGGCTTGGAAGGGACCTTCAAAGAACATCTAGTCCAGCCCCCTGCAGTGCACAGGGACCTTTTTATCTAGATCAGGTTGTTCAGAGCCTTGTCAAGCCTGACCTTGAATGTTTCCAGGGATGGGGCCTCCACCACCTCTCTGGGCAACCAGTTCCAGAGCTTCACCCCCCTCATTGTGAAGAACTTCTTCCTAATGTCTGATTAAATCCACCCTGCTCTGGTTTTAGACTATTCCCCCTTGTCCTGTCACTACAGACTCTTGCAAACAGCTCCTCCCCAGCTTTCCTGGAGCCCCTTCAGGCACTGGAAGCTGCTCTAAGGTCTCCTTGGAGCCTTCTCTTCTCCAGGCTGGACACCCCAACTCTCCCAGCCTTTCTCCAGAGCCAGAGCTGCTCCAGATCATTTTTGTGGCCCTTCTCTGGACTCTTTCCAGCAGCTCCATGTCCTCTGGGTGTGGAGGGCTGCAGAGCTGGGCACAGGGCTGGAGCAGAAGCTCCTCCATACCAATGGCAAAGCCCAAGCAGAAGGCCACGTCAGCAATGGCGTAGACGTTGCCGTAGATGGAGGTGTGGCGAAGGTCCACCAGCTGACCCAGCAGGGGCATCATGGAGGAATCCACCATTCCTGCCCAAAGCAAGAGGGACCTGCTCAGCCATCACCTCCGAGGGCAGCAGTGAAGCTGCCTGGGAGCTGTGTCACCCCCCAGCACCCACAACTTACCTATGGCAAAGCCAAGCAGCCCATTTGGGCCAATCAGCCCGTAAATGTTTTTGGCCAGAGGTACCTTTGAGAGGACAGAGAGACAGAGAGAGGACACAGGGGTGAGGCCAGGGGAGCTTGCTGAGGGTGCAGGGCTGTAGGTCTGTGACACCCAAACCCACGTGCAGCCACTGAGCAGCCACCTCACCCCCTGGCTGCTACTTACACAAAGCAGGCTGGTTCCCACCACAACCATCCCGACCAGGGAGCACAGCCACCTGCAGGGAGGAGAAGGCAGAAGTTCCCAGTGTGCACCCACTCCCCCCCCCATCATCATTCATGCTGAAAGCTCAGGACTGAGCTGGGCTGAAATCTCTTGATCTTCCCACTCACCGGCCCATTTTGGTGGCCAGAATCCCAAAGAGGTTGGTGCCAATGAGGTAGGACACACTGGCAGGCAGTAATGCCATCCCTGGGGAGGGGAGAGGATGAAAAGGAGTGGGTCATCCCCAAGGAAACTGTAGGAAATGCTCCCTCCACTCACTGCCCCTCTCCTGTGGGGGATTATCCTGAGCCAGGCACAGCAAGCTGACCTTCCTCATGCCTGAGGAGGATGGGGGGCAGATGGAGGCAGAGAAAATGTTTGCTTTTGATGGGGAGGGGGGAAACTGAGGCACGTGAGAAGCAGGGCTTCACCCACGAGATCTGTGAGGTCACCAGAAGCCAAATGCAGGATGTTTTGTCCCCGCTGCTTTGAGAAGCTCATCCTTCTGTCTCCCCCACCTTTCCCCCCTTGCCTTCTGCTTTTCACTTATTAAATCAAGGAATAAAACAGCTGCTTGAGTAGAAAGCTTGGGGATCATTATGCAGTCAAATATTTGCACTGTTTGCTGATTTACCAGTTGTTTATTTTTAATATACTCTCCTGCCAACTCTAAATAAAACTGAGCAGCTCCATTTCACTGAGACAACTTCCTTATTGAAACACACTGATGGGTGTTTAATTTTCTCTCCCCTCTTTAACAGCCACAGAGTGTGGTTAATCCTGCAGGTTTAGCCCAAGGGCTTCTGGAGTTGTTATGCTAGAATTATGGGAGTGGGCAAACCAGAGCACACGAATCAAGAAGGCTCTTGAGTTTGTGGTAGCTTGTGAGGCAGGTGGCTTGCAGCTGGGCTGGGTCCAAACCCAGCCTGCTCTCAAATCTCAGGTATGGGAACACCTAGTGAGCATATTTAGGATTTTCTTTCATGCCTGCTGACCTCTGGATCCTGCTGAGTTGCCTCCAAGGTTCCCTTGGAGCTCAGTGCTGACAGGGGCAGCTCCAATTGCTCTCCTCCCCTTGGGACATTCATGGTCACCAAGTAGCTACACTGCCCCCTCTCCCCCCTGCCAGAGCCCCTGGGGCTCTGCTCTACCCTCGCCCTCCCTTGCTCAATCCCTTGCTCCTGAGAAGCACCCAAGGCTCTTATCAGGATGGATGCTCCTGCCTGACCAGGGGATAACTGGATTAGGAGCCCTCTCAGCCCTCCTGCTCCCAGCCTGCAATTCAATTTGGGCTCTAAGTGCAGCCTGGGGCAGCTCTCCAGGTCATTCCTCAGCCAACTGGGTTTTATACCAATTACTTTGTACCTTTGTAGCAAACACAGCCAACGTTATCTCCATCTCCCCTTTTCCAGGCAGCTGGTAATTAGCATGTACTATCCTGTCCTGCCTGGGACTCTCTCAATGACCTTGTTTTACCTGGAGCTGCCTCTGCAAAACCCACCTGGCTGCCACAATTCCAGCCCAGCACAAAACCATTCTCTGCCCTGCAGAAGAAGAGATTCAACAGGCTTCCCGTGCACCAAACAGCCTTTCCTTCCTCCCTTATTGTTCCTGTGGGGATGCTGATTCTGTACCATTTTTCCCATCACAGAGAAAAGCACCATGTGTAACTACAGCTTCCAGCTGGAATTGGAGCAACAGGCAGCCTGGGATCACTTGCTCTGTGGGGTGGGGGTAGATGTTCTCTGCTTTTATTTTTGGAGGGATGTAGGATCACCCAGCCCATCCCAGGGGGCTGGTTGCAGCTGAACTGCAGAGCACAAGACTCACCCAGCTGCCACTTTGGGGAGCACATGGTTTGCATCATCCAGATGGGCAAGGTGGGCTCCAGCATGGCCACCCCCATGTTGGAGAAGCAGAGGGCTCCTGATGGGGGGAAAGGGAGGAAGGTTCTGTTTTACCCACCTCCTGCTGCTGTTTCAGGCAAGGCAGGAGGAAACCTCTTCAACCAGGAGGTGTTGGGTGCACAGAGGAGCATTTACCTGCAGCCACCAGGATGTAGGGGTCACGCAGGAGGGTGGACAGTGGTGTCCCCTGGGTGCTCTGTGGGGTGGCAAAGGGGGTTAGATCAGCCAAGAGACACTTGTGCACTTGCTCCACTGCCCAGCTGGGTGCCTGCCCTGCTCCCTGGGCAGCACCCACTGCCTGGCACCCACTGCCCTGTGCCCACACCTCTGCACTCACCTCCGGGGAGATCCTAGAGGGCTGCAGGATGCAGAGCTGCAAGGCTGGAAGGGAACACTGGTGTTAGCTGACTGCCCCAGACAGCTTCACCCCATCTAACCTGCATTTGTTTCCCTCTGGCTTTTCCTTTGGCACGACCCCTGCTACCAGCAGAGCCCCTGGGGATGCAGGAGCTGCACCTGGGGACGTGGCTCAAGTGGGCAGAGGGAGAGGAGGGTCCCAGCCCTGTCCCTGGGGCGGGAGCAGCAACACTCCCTGGGGTGAACTGGGTGAGGAGTGTTTTGTCAGCCCACAAAGCAGCCAGATACCCAGATGCTCCCCATCTTGCTGCCTGCTGGGGACCCACAACCAGGGCATGACAGGGGTGAGATGTGGGAACAGAGTAACAGAACTAAAAAAGGAAGTTTCAGGTGTCTGGAACCTACGTTTCATTTTCCAGAAGCTCTTATGTGCTTCATTAGAGGTGCCTTGCATTACATCTAGGCAAAGATGGCAACTGTGACTATAATTAAATCAGCTTAATTCTTCCAAGTAAAAAAAAAAAGCACATTTCTGCTCTCTGTAACTTTGCTGTTGGAACCCTGAGGGCTCTTGGGTCCAGCACCTGTAACACAGCTTGTGGAGAAAGAACAAGGAGCACCCTCCGTGCTGGCACAGCCAAATTCCCTTGTGGCACAGGGAGGAGGCTCTGCCTGGTGGGAAGAATTCCCTGTTCCAAGAGCTTCATAAACCAAGGGGTTTATTAAGTAATGAGGGACTAATTCTGGCTGCATTGCTGTGTCAATCATCAGGTGGCAGAAAATGGGGCTTAGCAGTAAGAGAATAACCAGTGCTGAGGGTGTTACCTGTGTCATGTTCATCTGCCTCTTCCTTCACACGAGCCCTCTGAGATGCCCTCCCAAAACTTCTGCATTTACAGCTTTTTTGTTGTTTTGTGGGGTTTTTTGGGGGTGGGGTTGGATTAAGTTATTTGGCTTCTTCTCACCTCCATCCAAGAGGGCGAGAGACGCCAGGACCAGGAAAGGAGCCGATTTCCCCACGAACTCGTACATCACACTCCCAAAGGGGGCCCCGACTGGAAGGAGTGGCTGTGTCACACCAGGGCAGGGTCACCAGCCCCACGCTCAGCTCCTGCCCCCCTGCTTTGCTCCAAACCCCTGGTGTGTGTTGGGGGAAGGTGGAGGGTCCCGTGGGCAGAGGGAGGCAGGAGGCCAGGCCAGCCCTGCCAGTGGGATGATGCTGGGCAGGGGCACAGCCAGGTGGGTGGGAGCCACAGGGGATGGCCAGCAGAGATGCTGTTGGTGTCAGCCCCCTTGGGAGGGAGGTCTCCTTACTCAGCACACCCAAGGCCAGGCCTCCCAGGGCGATCCCCATTGCGTTGCCCCTCTCCACGTCGTCGGTGTAGACACTGGCCAGCAAGCCCAGGCCTGGAGCAGAGGGAGGGCAGAGAGGCCACCTGAGCCCCACCTGGTGCCTCCTTGGTGGGGCTCCTCTCTGAGGCAGCCGGGGCTTTGGAGGGGGGGGGATTTATCTGCTGGCTGGGAGTGCTGTCTGAAGGCCCCAGCCTGCCCATGCTGCTGCTGCTTCCTGAGATGCTGATTGAGCCCAGGCAAGGGGGGCTCATGTGGGAGGGGGTGGTGGAACCACAACCTTTACCTGCCACTGAAGAGAAGGACGAGCCGATGCCTTGCAGGGCTCGGGCAAGGAGCAGCAAAGTGTAGGTGCCTGAAAAAGCAAACACTGTGGAGGAAGGAGAGAGGTGGTGTCAGGTGGTACCTTGCAGAGGGTGACAGCAGCCTCAGCGTGCACCAGTTTGGGTGCTGGAGGGTGCTGGGTGCTGCTGGTCCTTTCCTGTCCCAGGTTTCTGAGGCTTGTTCCTCTGCTCTCCCTCCTCCTGCAGCAGGACAGCTGTGCAGGCACAGACAGAAGGGTTTTCTCCTGTGCTGCTGGGTGTGAAGGGCAGCCTGGAGGAAAATACTCACTGACTGTGGAGAGGAACATGATGATGAACCCGATGAACATGGGGATGTGGAATCCTATCCTGGAAAGGGAAACAAGGGACACTATTTCAGGGAGAATTCCTTGTTCTTGGGTGAGATCTGGTCTTGCTGCCCAACCTTACCACAGGTCTCTGTGGGCTGGTGAACATCTGGGGAGCATCCAGTGCCTAAGTGCACCCAGGAGAACTGCAAAGGGGCAGAAAATCTGAACAAGAACATGATGTCCACAGTGAGGTGGGAATCTTTGTGTGATGGTTTCTGGTGTTAAATAGCATCTGTTTGTACCTCAGGAGGGTGTTGGTAAGGCTTGTGTTGTCATATAAACTTGCAAGCCATTTGTAGGCTTTTAGAAAAGGTAAAATCTGTGCTTATTGTGATGCACGTGTCCTCCCCCTGGGGATTTTACCCACCAGTTCTCGTGGCTCTGTGGTTGCAGGGGCTGCACAAGCAGCACAGACCTTCACAGCTCAACCCACGGGGATTTCATCAGCAGGCAGGAGCTGCCTGTCCCTGAAAGGCTACACCCTGGTACCAACCCAGCTCTTTGACCTACCTGTTGGTCAGGAGACCCACGGATGGGTTGACCACCAGCTGTAGGAGAGCCTTGGAGGCAAAGAGCAGCCCCACACGGATGTTCTCCTCGACGAGGAACTGCTCACCCTGCAGGCAGCTGCTGGGGGTGGGTGGGTTGCTGGTTGAGGGCTGTGGAAATCGGCTGCTCCCCGTCCTGTTCACCAAGTCCAGAGTCACCGTGGTGTTGTCAAAAGAGAAAGTGGAAGAGAAAGAAGGAGCCTCCCAGGCTGGAGGAGCTGGTTCGGTCCAGGCTGCAGCAACAGAGCTGTTGACACCTTCATACTCTGTTGTGTAAAGGAAGGTGGGGATGATGGGAACTGGAAGAGAAGCAGGGGAGGGCTTGGTTAGTTGATCTGACTCTATTATCTGGCTCAGCAGGCAGCTGCACTGAAGGGTGCTGGCTGAATGGGGGGGGGTCCTGCCAGCACCCAGCCCTCCCCAGGGCTCTCCCCACACAAGGACCCCACCAGCATCTCCCAGAGCCTGAGCAAGGAGCTGCCCCCCCAGAGGTGTGTCCCTGGGGAGCAGAGCCCCCCAGACCATACCCACGACTGTCAGCAGCATGTTGTCCAGCAGCAGGGCCACGAAGACCACCAGCAGCACCAGTCCCCGCGCTGCCCTGCCCGCTGCCAGCCAGCCCCAGCCCCAGGGCATGGCCACAGCCTGGCACCCCAGCTCCTGCTGGCTCCTTCTCTTCAGGGCTGGAGGTTCCCCACAGCCTTTAAAGAAAGCACTCCAGGTTAAAATGTCCCACAGCTGCTCCCTTGAGACGGCAGCTCCTGAGGTCACTCGGTGTCTGTGTCCTCCAAGAGCTGGGTGTTCTTCTCTGGGAGCTGAGACCACCAGCTTTGCCATCAAAGACCATGATGTTCTCAAGCTTGCATTAAGAATTGCAGATGGAATGTTCTCTAACCCATTTCCACTCTCCTGAGACATCTTGTACCTGCTTCAAGGCATCATTTAAGCCTTACTCCAAAGACTCAAAGCACAGATCAAACCAGCACCTTATCTCTGGTAATCTCAACGTCTTTTATTCCATGTTTGCTCTTTGGAGATTAAGTTCCTTCTCAAAGGAAATTCATTTACCTCACATGCCTTTTCATTTGACCTAATTGAAATGTCATGGCAAGATACAGGGCTTAAAAGCCCAACATATGTGATTAAAATCAGAGCTTCAGAGGGACTGAGAGGAGGTTGTTTGCTCTGTCACACTGGAAATATCAATCAGAAACCTGCACTAAAGCCAACCAGACAATCAGCCATTCATGTCCTTGTGGCTCTTCAGCACTTCAGAGACTAAGTGGCAAAAAGGATGGAGCTGAGTCTGAACTACTGCTCTTCCCAGTAATCCTGTGGCTTCCTGAGATCCCCAGCAATGATATTTATCCATTTTTAGTAAAATGAAGCAAATGCTGCAAACCCTCTATCGTGGCACACGAGACCTGAAGCTGGGAAACAGGGCTGGTCTCTCCCTGCACCTTCAAGTGCTGGTAAAGACCAAATAAACACCTTCCTGTGGTGCTGTGACAGAATTAATGCAAGATATAAATATAGAGATAGATATATAAAAGTTAATCCATAGAGAAAGAACTAGTAAGGAAGCACAGACAATAAAGACACATGGAGCAATGCAAACCTTAGGTCTCAACCCACAAACTCTGTCCCCTTCCCAGTGCAAACCCTGTTGCTTGGAGCAGAGGAAAAGCAGCTCTTACCCTGGAGCCCATCTTGGTGCTGTGCTCTGCAGCTGCTGGTCCCGGGGGATTTATGGGTGCCTTTTATCAGGAGAGAGGATATGAGTGTCCCTCTTCCATGGAGATTTAATTGGAACCTCAAACAAGTTCCATCCAGCCCTGCAGCTCCTTCTGCGTCAGAGCCGGGTGGTGGGGTGGGCTGGGGGGGCACGAGGGGACAGGCAGAGTGTTTATCTGCAGATGAGGCACCTGCTCTCTCCTCTCCAGTCTTTCATCAACCCTTATCTCTCTCTACCTTAACTCTTGCCTGGGTCTGAGCACAGGAAGGTGCTGCCCTGGGACTGTACAGCCCTCCCTTTGTCACAGGGAGGCAGGGCTGGCATCAGGAAATGCCCCTGGGAGATGCCTTTGTAAAATACATTATAGCTGAGGTCTTGGACTCCTCTCCAGTGACTGGTGGCTGTTCCTTTGCTGCCTGTCCTTGGAACATCTGCCCTCGTTCCAGCTGTGCCTCCACCTCACTCACCCCGGGGTAAAACCAGGCAGGTTTCCCCAAGGAGCCCTGCAGCACCCGGGGGATTTATGGTTAACTCCAACATTTCCAGGATTTCCCCAAAATGGTCAGTGCACTGATGAGGAGTGTTCCTAGTGGATGGAAAGATTTTTAAGGCCTGAACACTCTGCTCCTGGCCGTGGTTTCTGAGGGACACGGGGGGCATCTCACCTCTCCCCTGGGTACCCACAGGTCTGAACAGTTGTGATCCCTCCCCATCTGATGTTCTGCTCTTTCCTCCCCTCCACAGAAGGTGCAGGCAGGGGGTGCCCATCCAGAGCCTTTCCCTGGGCTGTTCCACTGTCCCTCCAGGGACACAGACTCTTGGACTAACAAGGCTGGCTCTCCCAGAAGCAAAGCTGGATGTAAAATTTTGTCCATGTGTGGCTGAGGTGCTGGAAATGCCCCTGAAAACGTGATCTCTTTTCTTCCATCACCTCTGTTTTCTTGAACTTTTGACACTTTGCTCCGTGATTTCTTTTTTCAACCAAAACTAACACCATCATTCATTCAGGATACAGAGATTTACTGCAGGGAGAGGAAATAAATCCCAGACATATTAATCTTTTTTTCCTCTTGGCACATAAATCTGCCAACGAGGCCATTTATCTGGCTCCTGCATGGCCAAAAAGTATTGCAAATAAGGTGAGATGAGAACGTCCTTCCTAGGAACTCCCTGGGTGTGCGTTAGAGCAGAAGTTGAAGCCTTTAACTATGAGAATGGTATGAGAATGGAGCGGCTCGGCCTGGCAATGACTTCCTAACACCCAGTGAGCAGCAGAGGATGAGCAGTGCAGCACCACCATCTGCTGAGGGAGCTCAGAACTGCTCAGCTGCACCTGGGGGAAGGGCTCAGCCTTTTTCAGGTGAGGAGGGGCACGGGGAGACAGTCATGATTTTGATTATGATTTTTTTTTCTTCTCTTTCTCTCTATTTCCCTTTCCCTTTTCTTTTATCCTCCTTCTCCTTCTTTCTCCTTCTCCTTCTCTTTCTCCTCCTTCTTCTTCTTTTTCTTCTTCTCCTTCTTTCTCCTTCTCCTTCTCCTCCTTCTTCTCCTCTTTCTCCTCCTTCTCCTCCTCCTCCTCCTCCTCCTTCTTCTCCTTTTCCTTCTTCTCCTCCTCCTCCTCCTTTTTCTCTTTCTCTTTCTCTTTCTCTTTCTCTTTCTCTTTCTCTTTCTCTTTCTCTTTCTCTTTCTCTTTCTCTTTCTCTTTCTCTTTCTCTTTCTCTTTCTCTTTCTCTTTCTCTTTCTCTTTCTCTTTCTCTTTCTCTTTCTCTTTCTCCTCCTCCTTCTCCTCCCTCTCCTTCTCCTTCTCCTTTCCCAGGCCCCCAGGTCAGGGCACCATCTCAGCCCTGAGCAGCTGAAGGAGGTGACCGTGCCATGTCCCTTGTTCTCCAGGCTGGGAAAGCTTACTCAGATAAGTCTTGGAGGCATTTTCCACATGTCCATCATATTTTTCCAGTCAGTTCTTTTCGAGATATGCTGGGTTATTTGTTTTAACCATTGTAGCTGTTTGCCATGACTTTTCCTCTCAACCCCATGGAAAGAAAAATCAAAGACCACCATTTCCTCCCTGGAACTGAGGTGCTAAAATCGAGTGAAGCTCTAATTTGCAGTTCTGGGATGTCTGGCCAGTGTGTGCCCAGGTGGCCAGGAGAGCCCATGGCATCCTGAGATAGGCTATTAGAGAGATTAGAAGTGGTGGGACCAGCAGGAGCAGAGAGGTGATTGTCCCCCTGTGCTCAGCACTGGTGGGGCCACACCTGGAGTGTTGTGTCCAGTTTGGGGCATCTCAATCCCAAAGAGATCTTGAGGTGCTGGAGCCAGGACAGAGGAGGCAACGAAGCTGGGGAAGGGAATCAATCTGATGGAGAAGGCTTGAAGGAGCTGGGGATGTTTAGTGTGAGGAAGAGGAGGCTGAGGGGAGAGCTCATCAGTCTCACCAACTACCTGAGAGGTCATTGCAGAGGTTGGTGCTGGTCTCTTCTCACAGGTCATTAGAGACAGAACAGGAGGGAAGAGCTTCAAGCTGCACCAGGGCAGGGTCAGACTGGACATGAGGGAAAACTTCTTCACAGCAAGAGTGGTTGGAGACTGGGACAGGCTGCCCAGGGAGGTGGGGGAGTCACATCCCTGGGTGTGATGAAGGGTCCTTTGGATGTGGTGTTGGTGGAGATTGTTGAGGGGGGAACTTTGTGGAGCAGCCTGGGCTGGTGGGAGGTGTCCCTGCCCGTGCCGGGGGTTGGAGCTGGATGAGCTTCCAGCTCCCTTCCCACCCAAACCAGTCTGGGGTTCTAGGATTCTAAATGGTCTGTGTTGGGCAAACTGGAGTTCACGTGCCCAGAGCAGGTTGAAGGAACCCTTGGGACAGCTCTGCTGGGTGGTATTTTAAGTCCTTTTGACTCCTCTCTCTTCCCTCTTCTTTCTTCTCTCTTTTTTCTCTCCTCTTTTCTCCTTGTTTGTTTGTTTTTTAAAATATTTTTAAAAAATTTATCTTCCTTTTTATAATTTCATTTAATTATTTCATTTCATCATTTCATTTCATCATTTAATTTTGTTTTACTTAATTTTACTTTATTTTACTTGTTTTACTTTATTTTATTTATTTTATTTTTTATTTTTTTATTGGGTTTTATTTTTTAATTGTTTTTGAGTTTATTTTGTTTAGTTTGTATTGGTTTTATTTTATTTTAGTTTTTATTTTATTTATATCAGTTTTTATTGTTTTAAATTTATTTTAGTTTAGTTAAGTTTAGGTTTTATTGGTTTTCTTTTAGTTTAGTTTTTATTTTATTTCAGTTGTTATTGGTTTTTACTAGTTTTTATTGTTTCATCGGTTTTATTTTATTTATTTTAGTTGAGTTAAGTTTAGTTTAGTTTTTATTTTGTTTATTTGGTTTATTTTAGTTTAGTTTTTATTTTATTTATTTCAGTTGTTATTGGTTTTTATTGGTTTATTTTTGTTTGGTTTGGTCTATTTTTTATTTTATTCTTTTTATTTCTGTTGTTATTGTTTTTTATTGGTTTAATTTTAGTTTAGTTAAGTGTATTTTTTATTTGTTTTTTATTTTATTTTTTATTTCAGTTGTTATTGGGTTTTATTGGTTTTAGTTTAGTTAAGTTTACTTTAGTTTTTATTTTATATTTTATTCTATTTTATTAAATTTTATTCTATTTTATTAAATTTTATTCTATTTTATTAAATTTTATTCTATTTTATTAAATTTTATTCTATTTTATTAAATTTTATTCTATTTTATTGTATTTCCTATTTCAGGTTTTATCGGTTTTCACTGCCTTTCATTTTCCGGGCTGATTTTCTATTTCACTGTCGATCCCCTTCTCTCCTCCCCTCCCTCGTTTCCCCGTTTTCCCCCTTTTTTTCCCCATTTCCCCCCATTTCTCCCCCCCCACCCGGGGCGGCTCCTCCGGGGTAGACCTGGGGGGGGAGTCTCAGCGGGTGGGCCCCTGCTGCTCCCTGAGGTAAAACCGGTGTTTTCTGAGGTAAAACCGGTGTTTCCTGAGGTAAATCCGGTGCTCCCCGGGCTCCGGCGCTCTCCTCAGGGCTCCTGGAGGGCCGAGGGTTTCAGGGTTTGAAGCACAGCAGGTCCTTTTCAGCACCTTTTCTTTCAGCACTCCCGTCTGGGCGCCCTGGGCCTGGTGCCCCTGCCTGGGGGGACGCGGCCCCTTGTGGTGTCGTTGGTGTGAAAAGGGTTTTTAGCAGGAGATGAGGATTCCTGTGGGCTGCGAGGAGCGGGGTGGGTGCTGTTCCTTGAAGATGAGGTTGAGAAATCTGACGAGAAAGGGGAAATGCAGCAGCCTTGTGAAAACCCCTTCGTTGCGGTAGCAGGGGGAGTCAGAGTGGTTTGGAAGTGAATGATTTCTGGCCTTTGTTTTGGTCCAGGTAGTCATTAGAGGAGCCACTGTACCTGTAGAGCTCAGAAAAGGGAGTGCTTGCAAGATGGTAGCCAGGGACCTTCTCTGGGATGGTTTCTTTGACCAAGTCACTGGTTTGAAAGGCAAACCCATCATGACAACCCCTGCCCCCCCAGCTCTGCTGCTCTGCTTTGCTCTGGAGGCTTCAGCCAAGATTGGAGCCAAGGTGACTTCTTCAACTCATGGTTTTCCCGTGTTGATTGTGGCTCTTTGCCCAAACTGACATGTCAGCTGGATATGAAAAAAATATATACTTCATTTGCTTTTGATTTGCCATGAAACTAGTTGGTCTTAGTGGAAACAGGAATTTAGAGGAATTTCCCCTGCGATCAAGGGGGAATTGATGCTGATTGAAGGGCCAGGAAATATTTTCTCATGGACACAGCAAGGACTGTGAGCCCCTGCCTGCTGCTGGAGGAGGAAATGCCCATGAGACAGTCACGAGATGGATTGCTTTGCTTGGGATAAGCTTTTCCATTTCTTGTGGACAGTGGGCTACAAACACTTGCAGTCTGAGCAGAGTCCTCTTGGTAGCATCGAGTCCATGTCACTCTCCTTGCTCAGGTGGAAGGAGCAGCCCAGCTTGGGTTTTGGCTTTCATTCAGGGACACATGTCCTGTCTTCATTCTTAATCCTTAAAAGCAGGTTTTTTGACAGGAGTAAAACTGATACTGGGAGTCCTGTGTGAAAGATGAGGAGAAACTTTTCACCATTGAGTGTAGTAGGGGTAGGACATGGGGTAGTGGTTTTAAACTGAAAGAGAGGGGGACATTTAGGCTAGATATTGGGAAGAAATTATTCACCATGAGGGTAGTAAGGTGCTGGAACAGGTTTCCCAGGGAGGTTTTGGATGCCCCTGCCTGGGGGTGTTCAAGGGCAGGTTGGATGGGGCTTGGAGCAGCCTGGTCTAGTGGGAGATGTCCCTGGCCATGCAGGGGGTTGGAACTCAATGATCTTTAAGGTCCCTTCCAGCCTTCACCAGTCTGTTCTATTCCAGACGTACCCCATCTTATACACCCAGTGGCCCTCAAGTCTTATCTAACACAGTTCTTATTGTTGCTGGTTAAGAGATTACATTGCAACAGTTCAAACGGCTTGTTTTTGGTCTAAACACCACCTGGTTGATAGTCTAGACAAGATGTGGGGAGTGCCAGACCTGAGCAGGCTGAAGGGCCTGAGCCAGATGAGTCTCCATTTGTGACTTCTTTCAGTACCATGAGTGCCTGTTCCTTCTGCCTGTGACCAGGGAGAGATGCTCGTGACTTTCCAGCTCTGCAAATGGTTCCACTTGCTCATTCTTCCCTCCCAAGGGATAAGTGATTAACAGTCACTCTCTTGGTCGCTGCTCCTTGTGACTCTGATCAAACTTTGACTCAACATCACCTTTAGCTGTGGATCAGGGGCTCTAGCTGGTTTGCTGCTGTGTTCTTGAGGCAACTCAGGAGGGCTCTTGAGAGCTGTTCACTGCCTTTTCACAGCTTTCCCACTGGGCTGATGACAGAGTGATAGATTCCGGGCACTCAAAAGCTGTATGGAGGGCTAGTATTTGAGCTGCTGATGTTTAAGACATGAGCCTTCTGATGAGCTGGCAAGCTGTGCCCCTCTTATCAGGTGTCAGTCCTTCAGGTGAAGCAGGATAACCCCAGAGCAGGAGTTTGGTTAAACTGAAATTCAGCCTTTTACAAGATTGTTCATTGACCTTTTCTTGGGAGGTAGGGAGGGACTGCAAGGTTGCCCCTTTGCAGTGCGCCAAGAAACACAACTTGCTGTAGAAACTTTGATCAGCTCTGAGCCAGGGACCTACTTGTTTTGCCAAGTCCAGGCTTTGCATGGGCTGGTTCAGTGTCATGGGGCAGCACACTGCTATGGTTAAAAAAAACCCCAACGGCCCAGGAGTATGGATATTAAGGTCATCTCACCATTTTGGGTGGCATAAATTGCAGTGGAACCTTCTTCATCACAAGTTACAGAGATAGTTTTTCCTGCTTTTGAAAGACCTTGCAACTGTGCATTTTTTCTTAGCTTAAAATGTCAGCTCTAAGTGGTGTGGGTGTTTCTGGTGACACAGATTATCCCTGGATATGGACTTGCAGTGAACTTCTGGGACAGGCAGGAAATGGGCAATACCCTGTATCTTCATGTTACTGCAGGTGCTTTGCAAGTAGCAGCAAAAAATGTTGCCCCCACAGTTCAGGACCTAATGCTTCTTGTAGAGTTCATGGTAAATATACAAGAGGTAAAGAGCTGGGCCCAAAATCTGCAAACTGAGTTCTGGAAAACTTAAGAGGGGTACTTTCTTGGAATATCAGGAATACCCTGATTTGTGGCTTTCTTTCTTTCAGCTTATAAAACTGTCTCGGGTGTGAATGGTCCCCTGGTGATCTTGGATCAAGTGAAGGTAAAAACTCGGATCCTTAATGAATGGAACTTTTTGAGGGAGATTGTACAAGAAAAGGTGAAATCCAGACTGTTCCAAGTCCTGGGTCCATGAGAGGTGTTCCTGACTGCTGAGATAAATGAGAAACCCAAACTGCCATGGAGCTGCAGAGGGTGGTCCTGGAGAAAGGGAGGGTTGTTAGTACTTTGGGGAAAAGAAAGGAAACACTGTTTCAGTTTCACCAGCTGCCCCCCAGATGTTTTCTAAACTTGAATGCAGAAACAAACCTATCCACTGTGATAATGGCCTTTTTGTTACCCAAGTTAAGTGCTTCCCCAGAGGGAACTACAAACAGTTCATGTTTTCACAGGCTGGCAGGTTCCTGATAAAGAGAAGCAGCCAGTGCAATGCACGAAGGGCAGCTTTTGGTTCTTCCTTTCAGGGACTGAGTCTGTCAGGACCACTGGGGTGTTCAGGACAAGGGCTGCCAGCTCTTTCTGCAGCCTGACACTGAGCAAGTCCCTGTAAAAATGACTTCAGCTTCTTCAGTTGCATTTGTCTTGGAATGTGTTTTGTTCCCACAATAAAATTATTTTTAAGAATAAAGTACTTGTTAAGCTCAAGCTTGCTCAGAACTGGTAACATTTGTTTCCTGGCTGCCCTTCTGGATTTTAATGTTTTCCACCATCATTTTTTGCTCACTTTCAGTTTCCTCGATATGCAGAGATTGTCCACTTGACTCTCCCTGATGGCACAAGAAGAAGTGGGCAGGTGCTGGAAGTCAGTGGCTCCAAAGCTGTGGTTCAGGTATGACAGGAGGGTCTCCTGTTGCAACACAAAAACATTTTATTCATCACATCTGTCTGAGCTGTGTCAGATCTGTCTTCTGACATGATCTTTTGGTACTATAAATTAAAATATTACCTACTTACTCTATGTGCAAGTGGCATGAATAATTTTAGTACTCGAGTACAGGGCATTTTTTTTGTCTGCATCTCCCCTAGATTTCTTTGCTGCTAGATTAATTGTACTGTAATAATTGATTCCAGGTCAGCTCCTGTATAGTGTGGCTGCAAGTATTTTTTTTTCTAAGCAGCTGTTTCTTGTTAATATTAGTTCCTCATATCTGAAGAACTTCACCCTGTTGGCAAAGGGAAGTACTAGAGATGAGAGTCACTGGCTTTGTTGGTTGCTGCTGATTCACTTCATGACTTTGGTTTAAAGGAGGTTTTCATGTGATGTTTTGTGCTCAGGAGCTGCTCTTGAAGCCCTTTGCTTGCAGAGGGCTGCCTTGCTTTCCTGCCCTGTGACTGATCAAGTTCTCAAGCTGTGAAGCAGCTTTCTAGTGTGTTACTTTGTAAAGCACAACACTTACTCCTTTCCTCTGTTGTTTGTTTTTTCCTTCTGGTGTATTTGCAGGTGTTTGAAGGAACTTCAGGTATTGATGCTAAGAAAACATCTTGTGAGTTTACTGGGGACATCCTGCGAACCCCTGTCTCTGAGGACATGCTTGGTAAGTCCTGGCATCTTGCTTTGAGGAGTGGACAGACTGATCACACACTGATTTTCAGTAACTTAAGTTTTTATTTTATTGCTGTTTCTTGTAGGCAGAGTGTTTAATGGATCAGGAAAGCCAATAGACAGAGGCCCCATTGTTTTGGCTGAAGACTTCCTTGACATCATGGGTATGTTCTTAGTCCATGTCTGGTATGGAGTTAAAGACACATCTGGTGTGTCTGATTTTTGGGTGCTACCATAGTTCTGGGTTTGAACATAGGATCTAGCTGTTAAGGGGAGTTTAATCTCATTTTTAAGTGTGTGTGTCATCCTGCTCAGATCATATTTGAACAAGTGCAGGATGATGAGGTAGAAGCAAATAGTTTTCAGTAATGTTTGGAAGCTGTTCTTTGAGGTATTTGCAGGGTATCTTAGTTATCCAGCCTCCAGAGATTAAAAGATTAATAACCTGACAGGCTTTTCTTGCAAATGCTCTTACCATTTACATGACCACAGAACTCTGGTGTCTCAGGACCTACAAAAGGCTCAGGTCTGACCAGGCACATCTAAAGATTTGTAGGTCTAACAGTGGGGCTTGCACCTTTAGATCAGTGCTCAAGGGCAGTGGCAGCTTGATCAAGCTTCAGACATGTACCTGGACCAACATTTGTTCTCTTAAAAAATCAACCAGGTCAGCCCATCAACCCCCAGTGCCGCATCTATCCCGAGGAGATGATCCAGACTGGGATTTCAGCCATAGATGGGATGAACAGTATTGCCAGGGGGCAGAAAATCCCCATCTTCTCAGCTGCTGGCTTGCCCCACAACGAGGTGAGTCTAATTTAGTGGCTTGCATGTCACTAGGGTTAAAAACTAAACCAGGTTAGATGCTGATCTGTGGAACAGCATCACATTGATGGACTGAATCATTCTCTTCCCTAGATTGCAGCTCAGATCTGTCGCCAGGCTGGCTTGGTCAAGAAATCCAAAGATGTGATGGACTACACTGAAGAGAACTTTGCCATCGTGTTTGCTGCTATGGGTGTAAGTCTTACTGGAGGAGAGTGATGCTGGAGTAATAAGTGAGGCAATGCTGAGAGCAGCTGAACCTTCCTGCTTTGAAAGAATTCTAAGTAGGGAGTGCTAGATGAGCTGGCTGGCTGACAACTCCAGAAGTGCTGTACCCAAGTGTCTGAGCAGGAGAGAGGATTGAAACCTAAAATTTCTGACCTGGGATTCTAGAAATAACTCATTCTGTTAGGAATGTGGGGGGTTCTTCATGATACAAAGAGCTTTACTTGGGGATTATTAATGAGGTGTTTGGACCTTAATATAATGGCAAGTGTAGCATGTTAAAATCTGCTCTGGCACTGACTGATGCCTTGATGTTGTGATTTAGGTGAACATGGAAACTGCTCGGTTTTTCAAATCAGACTTTGAGGAGAATGGATCCATGGACAATGTGTGTCTGTTCCTGAATTTGGCCAATGATCCCACGTAAGTAGTTACAGTGGGATAAGTGAGCTGGAAGCTGAAACCTCACTGGTGTCCTGCAGCAGCTGTCACTGATGTTGGCACTTTTGTGGCACTTAACTTGGCATTTGATGTTGGCATTCCCCACGTGGAGCACTGTGTGCAATTCTGGAGCCTCCAACATCAGAAGGTTGTGGAGCTCCTGGAGAGAGTCCAGAGGGGGCCACAGAGATGATCCAAGGGCTGGGGCTGGAGCAGCTCTGCTCTGGAGCCAGGCTGGGAGAGTTGGGGTGTTCAGCCTGGAGAAGAGAAAATCAACCAGGTCAGCCCATCAACCCCCAGTGCCGCATCTATCCCGAGGAGATGATCCAGACTGGGATTTCAGCCATAGATGGGATGAACAGTATTGCCAGGGGGCAGAAAATCCCCATCTTCTCAGCTGCTGGCTTGCCCCACAACGAGGTGAGTCTAATTTAGTGGCTTGCATGTCACTAGGGTTAAAAACTAAACCAGGTTAGATGCTGATCTGTGGAACAGCATCACATTGATGGACTGAATCATTCTCTTCCCTAGATTGCAGCTCAGATCTGTCGCCAGGCTGGCTTGGTCAAGAAATCCAAAGATGTGATGGACTACACTGAAGAGAACTTTGCCATCGTGTTTGCTGCTATGGGTGTAAGTCTTACTGGAGGAGAGTGATGCTGGAGTAATAAGTGAGGCAATGCTGAGAGCAGCTGAACCTTCCTGCTTTGAAAGAATTCTAAGTAGGGAGTGCTAGATGAGCTGGCTGGCTGACAACTCCAGAAGTGCTGTACCCAAGTGTCTGAGCAGGAGAGAGGATCTGAAACCTAAAATTTCTGACCTGGGATTCTAGAAATAACTCATTCTGTTAGGAATGTGGGGGGTTCTTCATGATACAAAGAGCTTTACTTGGGGATTATTAATGAGGTGTTTGGACCTTAATATAATGGCAAGTGTAGCATGTTAAAATCTGCTCTGGCACTGACTGATGCCTTGATGTTGTGATTTAGGTGAACATGGAAACTGCTCGGTTTTTCAAATCAGACTTTGAGGAGAATGGATCCATGGACAATGTGTGTCTGTTCCTGAATTTGGCCAATGATCCCACGTAAGTAGTTACAGTGGGATAAGTGAGCTGGAAGCTGAAGCCTCACTGGTGTCCTGCAGCAGCTGTCACTGATGTTGGCACTTTTGTGGCACTTAACTTGGCATTTGATGTTGGCATTCCCCACGTGGAGCACTGTGTGCAATTCTGGAGCCTCCAACATCAGAAGGTTGTGGAGCTCCTGGAGAGAGTCCAGAGGGGGCCACAGAGATGATCCAAGGGCTGGGGCTGGAGCAGCTCTGCTCTGGAGCCAGGCTGGGAGAGTTGGGGTGTTCAGCCTGGAGAAGAGAAGGCTCCAGGGAGACCTCAGAGCAGCTTCCAGTGCCTGAAGGGGCTCCAGGAAAGCTGGGGAGGGACTTGGGACAAGGGCAAGGAGGGATGGGATGAGGGGGAATGGATTGAAACTGGAAGAGGGAGATTGAGGTTGGACACGAGGAGGAAATTCTGGAGTGTGAGGGTGATGAGAGCCTGGCCCAGGTTGCCCAGGGAAGCTGTGGCTGCCCCATCCCTGGGGGTGTTGAAGGGCAGGTTGGATGGGGCTTGGAGCAGCCTGGGATGCTGGGAGGTGTCCCTGCCTGTTCAGGAGGGTTGGATCTAGATGATTTTTCAGGTCCCTTCCCACCCAAACCAGTCTGGATTCTATTACTGTCAGTGAAGTTGAACACAAACTGGTGCTGCAGTGGGTGCCCACAGCACATGTAGAGAGGGTTGAAGTGCTGGTGACATGTTGCAGCCTGAAAGCCCTGGCCATTGATAGTTCTGTGCTGTTCCCTTCCAGCATCGAGCGCATCATCACTCCTCGTCTGGCTCTCACCACAGCAGAGTTCCTGGCATATCAGTGTGAGAAGCACGTGCTGGTCATTCTGACAGACATGAGCTCCTATGCTGAAGCTCTGCGAGAGGTTGGGATTAATTAACTTGTGCTGTAATAGTCGTTAACAATGTTCTTAGGTAGCCAGTGAGGCTTCAGGTATTCATTGATGGTCTGGGATTATGTTCAGCAGTCAAACAGCTGTTAGTGCTGTGGTAGCCACACTTGTTTGATAAGTGGCATTCAGCTGGAGGTGATAGTTCCTGATTTGTCTTGGCATCTTCTCTGGTCATTTATAGCTATGGTGAAAAACTTTTCTTTTACGGTCTTTCTAGCTGCATTTTGTTACCACCTGCAGGAGAAGGCTCTGGGGAGACCTTAGAGCACCTTCCAGTTTCTGAAGGGGCTCCAGGAAACCTGGGGAGAGACTTTGGACAAGCATGGATGGAATGAGGGGGAATGGATGAGGTGTCCCTGCCCATGCAGGGGGTTGGATCTGGAGGATCTTTCAGGTCCCTTCCCACCCAAACCATGCCATGATGCCATGATAAGAAGTACTTTGTCTCTAGTGTAGGTCAGCTAGGGGACACAGTGGGTGTGTGGGAATGATCTGACTTCTTAGAAACGTTTTTCTGGGTTTCCCCAGGTCTCAGCAGCCAGAGAGGAGGTCCCTGGTCGCCGTGGTTTCCCAGGCTACATGTACACTGACTTGGCCACCATTTATGAGCGTGCTGGGCGTGTGGAAGGCAGGAATGGTTCCATTACTCAGATCCCTATTCTTACCATGCCCAATGATGGTGAGTTATCAAGTATTTTTAATAAATTAGTGCTTTAAAGAACTCATTTGAGAGCAAGCTTCCTCATTTTGGGAACACAGCCAGACAGAAGGTCCTGTGCCCTTCAGGTTTTCGTTTGAGTATTGCAGCTCTTGGCTGCCTTTTCACCCTGTATTGCTCATAGAAATGCTTGGCCCACTGCAGACTTCAGGTCTGTTCTCCAGCCCTCTGTCAGCACAGCTCTAATCCTTGTGTCAGAAAGCACTGGGGGATGTATGGGGCTTCTAACTGGCGGTGTTGGATCTGCACAGAGCTGCCACATCCCTGCTAGAAATCGATACAAAGGCTCTGAAAAGTGTCAACCCATTTTTTTCCACAGATATTACTCACCCTATCCCTGACTTGACTGGATACATCACTGAGGGACAGATCTATGTGGACAGGCAGCTGCATAACAGACAGGTGTGTGCCACACTGCTTGGAACATATTTCTGATTACTCTAGAACATATTTCTGAAAAGTGTCAACCCATTTTTTTCCACAGATATTACTCACCCTATCCCTGACTTGACTGGATACATCACTGAGGGACAGATCTATGTGGACAGGCAGCTGCATAACAGAGAACATATTTCTGATTACTCTAGAACATATTTCTGATTACTCTAGAACATATTTCTGATTACTCTGTACTCTTTGAAGTATTAATGTTGAAATTCTTGGCTCTCTTTTTCCCTCCAGATTTACCCACCCATTAATGTCTTGCCCTCCTTGTCTCGACTGATGAAGTCAGCTATTGGAGAGGGCATGACCAGGAAGGATCATGCAGATGTATCCAACCAACTGGTAGGTAAAAAAACCTCTTTAGAGGAGCAGAGATTTCAAATACACCTTTCACTGAACAGTCTGCAGAGTGCAAGCCAGACAGCTGCAATCCAGAGCACTCTGGAGGCAGATTTAAAGCTTTGAGTGTTTAGTGAAAGCTTTTGTTTGGGGTGTTGGGCACCTGGTCAGGCAGTGTCCTCCTTGGGGCTGGGATTTTGTGGCCAACAGGGCCCATGGAATCCTGGGGTGCATTGAGAAGAGTAGCCAGCAGGTCAAGGCAGGCTCTCCTCTCCCTCTGTTCTGCCCTAGGGTGACCCCACATGGAGTATTGTGTCCGTTTCTGGGCTCCCCAGTTCAAGAGGGACAGGGTTTTACTGGAGAGAGTCCAAGGGAGGACTATGAGGATGACTAGGGGACTGAAACACCTACCTGGTGAGGAAAGACCTGGGGCTGTTCAGGTTGGAGAAGAGAAGACTGAGAGGGGATCTTACTAATGTTCATGAATATCTGAAAGGTGGGTGTCAAGAAGGAGGGGCCAGTCTCTTCTCAGTGGTGTCCTGTGATAGGATGAGGGACAGTGGACACAAACTGGAACACAGGAACTTCCACCTCAACATGAGGAGAAACTTGTCTACTGTGAGGGTGACAGAGCCCTGGGCCAGGCTGCCCAGGGAGGCTGTGGAGTCTCTCTGGAGACTTTCAAGAGCCATGTGGACATGTTCCTGTGGGATCTACTGCAGGTGATCCTGCTCTAGCAGGGGGTTGGACTAGGTGATCTCCAGAGGTCCCTGATGTTTCTGTGAGGGTGGTTCTGTGACCAGTGTAAAAGCCCTGTGGTTTCTGTCCCTCCCAGTACGCCTGCTACGCCATCGGGAAGGACGTGCAGGCCATGAAGGCTGTGGTTGGTGAGGAAGCTCTTACCTCAGATGATCTCCTTTATCTGGAGTTTCTGCAGAAGTTTGAGAAGAACTTCATTGCTCAGGGTAAGTGTCTGTGGCAGGAACATGATCTAGAAGGTCTTGTTCTCACATCTCCCCTGGTGGTGAGACACTCTCCTGCTCTCTGCAGGTCCTTATGAAAACCGCACTGTTTACGAGACCTTGGACATTGGGTGGCAGCTTCTGCGGATCTTCCCCAAGGAGATGCTGAAGAGAATTCCTCAGACAACACTGGCTGAGTTCTATCCTCGAGATTCCACTGCAAAGCACTAGCCCCGGCTTGGTTTCTAACTCCTTGCTCTGTGAAATGCTCTTTGTTTTCTTTTTCTTTTTTCCATGTGTTGGTGTTTACTTGTCGCCCTTACAATTAAAACCAAGAATAGGTGACATTTGTGCCAGTGTTCCAATGTACACTGATACCAGTTTTTAAAATATCCCTTCTTCCAAAGCCTGAATCTTCAGGAAAATCTTGAGGCCAGCTCTTACAAATGTGCAATAGTTACCACCAAGCTTGATGATTTTATTTTTTTTTTAACTGGACCTTTTGTAGGCATTTCAAGGGAATGTCTGAGGGTGACCAGAAATTGCAGATCTTTCCTTTCAAACCAGAAGCACGTGGTTTAGAAAGCATGAAAGAGCAAATGTTGACTACTTTGTCCAAAGCATCTGCTCAGTGTGATGATGGGCAGTTGCTGTGCTGCTGCTGGAACAGATGGCACTTTGCTGTCCTGCTGCTGTGCCTGAAGACCAGGCTGATAAGGGAAGTGAGATACGTGAACAACTCACCTTCCTGAGAAGTGCAAGTCACTGATTTTTAGACTATGGCTTCAGATTCTTAAATGTAGGCATCAGCTGAGAACACTAGCAGGTGCTTAGCAGAGGGCCTTTTCAGAGGTCACAGGCCAGTGGGTTGCTGCCTTGAAGGTAGCATGATCATTAATTACAGAATTCCAAGTTTATAGTTGAAGTTTGCAGAGTAAACTTCCTACGTACCCTTTTTTTGTTGTTGTTTTTCTTTCCATCCTGGAAATGCCAGAGACACAGCACAGCAGCTAAAGCATCCTGAGATCAGTAGTGTCCCCATGGGCAAAGCAGTAGGTGATTCAAGGCTTTGTGCTGCTACTGAAGGGGTTTGAGATGTGAAGAAACTCTTGTACCTGACACTGTTGTGCTGGTGGGAGGTGCAGCTTCTGCAGAACGTCTTGTACCACACGGTGCAGCAGGAGAAAGTGACTCCGTGTGGGAATGGATATTTTGAATTCTGTTACAAGCCATGCTCTAGGTGGCACTGGGGCCCGAGTCATGTTTGAAACTGTTGTGGTTTGCACTCCAGGCACAGACTTGGCTAACCAGGAGAACTCAGCATTCCCAAACACTGCAGACTTGGCTACTCAGCTCCGTGTTCTGTTCCAGTCGGTTCAGACGAGGCTCCGAGCCCAGTGCTGGCACCTGCTGTGCTTTTTCCCAGGCTTCATGCAGTCTAAGCTCTGGTCCAGCTAACCAAAGCATGTTGCACCTCTCTGAACGCCTCCAGTGCTTGTCTGGGAAGGTGCTAACATGACTGGAATGATGTGCTAATTCCAGCTTTCCCTGGTGTCCTCTGTGCAGTTCTCTCTGTGGTTTGATCGGTGTTCTCTGTAACTTGGACGCAATAGCAACTTTATTCCAGTGCATTCCACCCTAAAGCTGTGTCAAGTCTATTTTTCTTGAGGTGGGGATGGGAGGTTGGAAGTGTTGGCATGAAAATACTTTAATGTAGAGAATATCTAAATAAATTAAAGATGTTGACCAAAATGGAAACTGTTGTCATTCCGTGGTTAAAATTGTCTTCAGGTCTTGCAGCAGTGGCCGAGATATCCTGTGCCCCTGGGGATCCTGTTGGCATGAAGGAAACTGCTCCATAATGTGCAGGAAACACTTTTC
Organism: Chaetura pelagica; assembly: GCF_000747805.2. Taxonomy (NCBI): domain Eukaryota; kingdom Metazoa; phylum Chordata; class Aves; order Apodiformes; family Apodidae; genus Chaetura; species Chaetura pelagica. The sequence continues at coordinate 312,286 of NW_009952561.1, read as the reverse complement.
CATTTCTAGGTGTGCAGGGAGGGCCAGTCCAGCCACTCCCACATCATTACTGGAGCTGGTCACTTCTGTTGGCCAGGATCTGGCCTGGGGGCTTTGTGTGTGTGGTGCAGTTCTGGGGAAGGGCTATCCAGGAATGCTGGGGGAGCAGCAAGATGCTGCTGGGTGTCCCACGGGGTAGATGGCACTAGGGGAGGAAAGGAAACTACATCCTCTTGAGCATGAGCTTAGGCATACACTGAGTTTCATTTTTCTGTGTGAACAGGGCTCCTCAGGGCAAGGGGGGGCCTGGGAGGGTTTATTGAGGTGTTCTGTGCTGATGGCCTGGCCAGGGGGTGTGTAGTGAGAGGACAGTGGCTGATGGCTTTAAACTGGAAGAGGGAGATTGAGGTTGGACATGAGGAGGAAATTCTGGAGTGTGAGGGGGGTGGGACCCTGGCCCAGGTTGCCCAGGGAAGCTGTGGCTGCCCCATCCCTGGGGGTGTTGAAGGGCAGGTTGGATGGGGCTTGGAGCAACCTGGGCTGGTGGGAGGTGTCCCTGCCCGTGCAGGGGGGTCGAAGTAGCTGGTCATTAAGATCCCTCCAACCCAAACCAGTCTGGGATTCCATGATTCTGTGCCTGCCATCAGCCCCTCTTCATGAATTCCCTGGGGGGGAGGTTTCCCAGCAGGGGGGCTGCAGTGTGGCTGGTGGAGGGGCTGAAATGGGGAGATGTGGGATTCCCACTGATGCACTCCAGAGCAGGAAGGCAAACCCAGACATACCTCCCTGTGCTGAACAATGTGCACATCAAACCCAGTGACTCAGAGAGGGGAACACCTTCCCTTTGCTGATCCTGCTGTTCATCTTTAAAGGATTGTGCCCTGATGTGCTGAGCTGCACCCACACCCTCTCCATAAACAGAGTTTGTTCCCACTGATAAAAGCCCGAGGCTGTCTCAGGTCTTTTGTTACATGTTACACGATGCTAGAATTTGAGCTGTTTCTTCTACAGAAGTACAAGGCCTTGAGGTAGATAAAGACATTAGGTAGTTTAACAAAAAAAACACAACGAAACATGGAAAAGGCCAGGCTGGCTCCTGCAGTCTGCTTCCCTCCAGGAGAGAGGTGGAGTTACAAACCCTGTGTCCTCAGCATTAATAAGGGCTTTGATTGTCCCACAGAGCTTGAGTGACTTTTCATTTAATGTGCTGGAAGAGGATGACACAGGACCTAGAACACCAAAGACATCTCTGCTGGCTTAAAAAAAAAAATAAGGTTGGGACAAGTGTTTTTGACTTTGTTTTTAAATCCATTTACCCCCCCCCAGTTACAGTCACTGTATTGAGGGAGAGCCCAGGGTGAGGTCATGAGGACAATAACTCCATGAGCAGATGGAGCCTCAGTGCTCAGCAATGCAGGTTTTGAAAACACGAGTAAGAGGAGAAATGCCCAAGTCTGGTGAAATTCCTGAAATCCTTCAGCAGGTGACAGGTTTGGGGGACAAAGGGTGAGCAAGCATTCCTGGGGGTGGGCAGTGCTGTGGAGGAGGCAGGTCCCTCCCAGCAGGTACCTGGAAATGTGCAGGTGTGGTAGAGCAGAGCAAAAGGAATTCTGCACCTCTAACAACATTCCTGGCCACTCAGCTCTAGTCATTTGCAGCCTGTGGGAGCAAAAGGGGAAGGAATGAGATGGGTCAGGCTTGGGGAGACTCTGATGCACAGGCAAGGTGGTGATATCCTGGCCAGACAAAGGTTGGGTGGTTTGTGCTGGGATAAAATTGCTGTTGCCAGGAGCCCAGGGGAACTGTGGGGAGCTGTAGGGAAGCTGTGGGGAGCAGAGGGGATCCGTGGGGAGCAGAGGGAATCCGTGGGGAGCCCAGGGGAG
>NW_009952561.1:304160-310401 GCF_000747805.2 Chaetura pelagica | reverse complement strand
GCAACCAGCCACACAGGGGCACTGCGGGCTTGGCCTCGAGAGAAGCAGGAGGGGATGGAAGGAGCTGCCGGCTTCCCGGGCAGCCTTGGCACTGCAGCCCGGGAGGACTGTGCTGTTTCAGGTCCTGTATCACCTGGAAATAACTTTTTTTTTTTTTTCCTGCTAATTAAGTCTTTAGACAGCAGTGCAAGGGCTGCTCCAGAAATGATCAGACCCACTGGAAGCAGCAGGGATGGTTCTTGGCTTGCTTGGAGGCCCCTGACTGCAAATGCACAGGGTTTTTGGGTGGTGTTTGTTAGGGCACAGTGGGATGGGGCTGGTTCTGGATCCCTTGGCTGTGTCAGGTCAAGGGAGAAGTTGGACTTAGAGGCACAAAAGCAGCTCGCTGAGGCTCCAGCTCTTCCCTGTGAGAGGCAATTCAGAAATACCTTAATGCCTCCTTAATGTTCATCAGGGGTTTGTATCTTTCCTGGACTTCTACAAAACATATAAATATATATATAATTGTGAATTTACTTTTTTCTTCATATTAACATTTTCTCTTTAAAAAGCCCCACAAAATAGCATGTTAACTGTAAAGGAGCTAACTAACATAGTGTGATTTTTTCAGCCCTTTGTTACACTTTTTCAAATTATTTGAATGGTGTCTAATTGGTTCACCACTAGTCCAACAGTTGCAACCTAATCACCTGAAAAGTAAAAAGGTCTGTATGTATATATAATGCTGTATCTCTTAAGGTTATCCAAGGAAGTCAGCAGCTAAATCCCTGCAGTCAGTACAGAGAAGGGGGAGGGCCAATGTGTTGTTGCTAGACAAAAGGCACAGATAGATACTCCATCTCCACAGAACACTAGGCTATTTCAAGAGCTATTTGCATTGCTGGGTAATCCATGGGGTACCAGGGTATACTCGTATGTTCACTATTTCTTATCTCTGACTTTTAAATCAGCAATGTCCAACAGGCTTTGTTTTGTTGTTTTTTTCTTTTCTGGGATTTTTTCATTTGCCCAATTCTGTTCTCTCTGTATCTCTCCCTCTTCCTGAAACTGTCGATTTTCATCTTTTGATTTTTACATGTTTGTGCTGCTTCATTGTCCATAGGCACTACCTGTGAATCAAGAACCTGCTGTGCTTGGCGTCTTAAAAAACAAACTTTAAAAAAGCAGGACCTGCTCCAGAAATGATCAGACCCGCTGGAAGCAGCAGGGATGGTTCTTGGCTTGCTTGGAGGCCCCTGACTGCAAATGCACAGGGTTTTTGGGTGGTGTTTGTTAGGGCACAGTGGGATGGGGCTGGTTCTGGATCCCTTGGCTGTGTCAGGTCAAGGGAGAAGTTGGACTTAGAGGCACAAAAGCAGCTCGCTGAGGCTCCAGCTCTTCCCTGTGAGAGGCAATTCAGGATTTTTGCTCTTGAAACCTCTGGGAACACTGGTGTGATGAGGTCTGGTGGAGGTTTGGTGGCAACATCCAGCTGCCTCTGCCAGGGCAGCGATTCCCACCGGGATCACAGGGAGTGCCTGAGCCTGCTCTCCTCTGGCTCCCGAGGCTCCAAGCAGGGCAGAATTCCTTATCTTCCTCCAGGCTGCTGGAGAAACCACATCTGCCCCCAGGGGCACAGCGTTGCTGTCACCCTGCACACGGGCTGGTCCCTGGGCTGTGACAGAGCAGAGGATCCCAGGTAGGGACCTGCCTGGACCTGGCCCAGGGTCCTGGGAGGGAGGAATGACAGAAACAGGAGCAGGAGCCGGGACTTGCAGCACGGCTGGTCGAGCTCTGAGCAGGAACAGGGCCCTTCGGGTCATGGGGTGGGGAAGGAAAAGGGCACTGGGGAGTGGGGAGAGGGAAAAAAGGGAGCCCCCCCAGCCCTGAGCCACCCCCGGGCAGCCCCTGGCACAGAGCTCAGCTGAGTGCTGAGCAAACAGAGCAATAGTTCACAGCCTGGAGACAGCAGGTACCGTGCTAAATGGGACGTGCTGCTCTCCCAGCTGCCGCCTCGGTGCATTTACACCCCGTTTCCTTTTCCTTTTCTTCTTTTTTTTTTTTTTTTCTATTTTCTCTTTTTTTCATCCCCCATCACGACTAATGAGGGCTGCCTGGGGGTCTGATCCCCCCTTGCCAACTGATGTCAGCCGGCCGGGTCCCCCCGAGAGGCACACGCCAGCTGCCAGCTCATTTTGGAGGGGAGGAGGACAAACACTGGGCACGTTTTCCAACCCCCCTCACCCCCCCTCCCTGCCCCCTCGGGTTTGCAGTCGGGCCTGGCAGATGCAAGGCAGGGGAGTGGGCTGGTGGGGGGAGCTGCCGCGGGTTATTTGCACATCAAAAGCAGATTTGCCTCCGTCCCTTTCTCACCCCAGGAGCACGAGGTGTCTCGGCTTAATTGCCCTTTCAAAGGCTGCCCTGGTCTTGTCTCTGCTGGGGTTTTAGGTCTGACTCTGCACAAGGCCCCCCCCCCCTCCATCCCATAGCCAGAAACGGGTGCAGTGGCACCGGGGTGTTAAAAGAAGATGCAAATCAGCTTCAAGACGGAGAGAAAGCTGATTTGCATCTGCTGATTAGTCCAACAACTAATTCAAACTCCTTCTGTGTGAGGGCGGTTGGTGCTTGGGCAGCTGGAGCAGAGGGAACCTGGAGCACCCAGGAGCAGGGAACCCCAGGGACTCTGGGGGAGAGGCAGGAGCTGGTGGTCCTTCTGTTCCACCCCCCATCACCTGAGCCAACCATGCTCAGGGTGCTCAGATGCTTCCTGAGCTTGGGACACACACTGATGCCATCCTCATGTTCACATGAGGGAGTATGAAGTATCACTGGTATCACCCTGGCATTGTCAGGGCTTTCTGCTCCTTCCTTCCAGGGCAGCAGGGACTCTCTGAGGCTGCCTGTCACTCTGGCTTTCCTTGCCATTTCACTGTGTCCTCGAGCTGTGTCTCCATTCAAGCCCTGCTTCTGACATGCACCAGCCCTACAAGGGCTGGATGGTGCCTCTGCCTCCTGTGGCAGAGGATGCTGCTCTGAGCCCTGCCCAGTCACAGCTTTTTCTCATCAGTAGCTTCATTAGGGTTTTGGTGGGGAAAGGGTGGGACCTTCATCTGGGCTAATGGAAGCAGCAGCCCAGGGCTTTGGCTTTTGCATTGAGAGGCTGTCCTCAGGGTGTCTGATGTGTCCTCAGGGAGGCTGTGCTGGCTCCTGGACCTGCCCTGCCCCTGCTGCTGCTCAGCCCTGGTAAGTCTCTGCTTTGCTGCAGCATCTGTTTGGTTGTGACCTCTGTGGGACAGGGATGTCCCCTGGGATAGCAGCCAACTCAGGGGGCTCCTCCTCACTGCTCCCCTGACCTATGGACAAGGCTGGGAAGGTCTGGGCTGAGCTGGTGGCACCCACAGCCAGGGCAGGAGATGGTTGGAGGTGATTTGTAACAGAAGGTGCTGCTCGGGAGTCAAGAGCCCTCATGTGGTTTTTCTATCTCCTTCCTCCTCAGCAGTTTTCAAAGGCTCTAAAAATAAACTTCCCTCCTGCCTCGGGCAGTGTGAGCCAAAGCCAAGGATTCCCTGGAAAGCACTGGCAGGATCCGGGTGCCCTTTCTGGGGGCACAGAGAGGCTTGTGCAGGGCTTGGGTCCCCCACCCTGTGCTGCAGTGGGGTGAGGGCTCCGTGGAAGCAGCCAGACGAGGCAGGACAAGGGGGGGTTGCTGCAACTTGAGTGTTTCCCCCTATTCTCTGCCTCCCAAACTCCCCCCTGTGCTGTTCAGAGCTGTGAAAGAGGCTCCGAGTCAATCAGCTCTGGAGGGAAACAGCTCCAGCAGTCAAAACAAGTCCTTGGCTTTTGGGAAGGCGTTTTCCCTCTATCTCTTGCCCTGATTGTTTTCCCTGGCTCTGCTGGTCGGGGAGATGGACCTGCCTGCTCTGAGGAGGGGGGGTCGGGGACCCCCAGGGCTGGGGGAGGGTTTGGGCTGCGTGGGATTGGGGTGAAAATCCGTCTCACCTGCAGAGCAGGAGGGTGAAGCCCGTGGGGTGGGGACCAGGAGCAGGGCCAGCAGGATTATCTCCCCCTCCCCAATCCGCCCCCCATCCCAGCTGCAGAGCAGAGATAAGGCCACTTGCCCAGGCAGCAAAGCTGGAAACAAACAGGGCCAGGTGGAAAGATGTCCCCAGAGGGGACCTTGGTGTGCTGTGATAGATGGGCTGTAGCCTGGGGCAGGGGGGGGGGATGTGAGGAGGGCCCAGGGAAGCACTGCCCTGCTGGTGGGGAAAAAACCCCCACCCTGCTGGGTGCTGCCCAGCCAGGCACTGGGGAGAGGCTAAGTTTTACAAAATTTATTTATAAATAAAAACATAAAATTACCAGTAGTTTACATCGGGCACCAGAAATAACATCCAAAAAAACCCCCCCAAAAAACCTGCAGAAAAAAATAATTAATAATAATAATAATAATTCTATGTACAGGCACAGCCTGGGTGGGTGCAGGGGGGGCAGGAGGGCCAGGGCTCACCCCAGGGGCCACAGCCCTGCGGGGCAGGTGGGCACACACACACGCACACACACACACACACACACACACACACTCACGTTGTGCAAAGGCAGCAGGTCGGGGCCTCGGGGAGGTCACATCACACAGGGGATGGTGCCACTGGGGCAGGAGCAGGGCTGGACAGGCTGCTGGGGGGCTGTGGGATGGGGTAACCAGGAGGGTTCTGCTCCCCTCGGTACCCTGGGGCACTGGGAAGCTCCTGCTGGGCACGTTCTGGGTCCCGCGTGGAGCAGGGCTTGGATGATGCAGAAAATCCCTTCTGGCCTCACGAGGTGGAGCAGAGCCAGGTGGAATCTCCTGCTCTGCTCTCCAAAACATCCTTCAGCAGGTCCAGGCCAGCCCTGGCTGACCCAGCACGGCCCCGACCTGCAGCTTTCAGGGCTGGAACTGGGATTTGGGGTTGGTTCTTCTCCAGTGGGTGGTGGTTGAGGGTGGGTTTGTGCTGCGTGTCGGCGGTGGGAGGTGAGGGGCAGGTGGGGAAGGCACAGACTGGTTTCCATGTGTTGCCTTTCCAGGCTGGCTGGGGCAGGGAGCAGGATGCTGAGGTGCTGTGCTGCTTGGGCACAGCTTCCAGCCCCTGGCCCAATTTGTGGCCTTGGGGTTGTGCAACACCCCAACAGGACCCTGGGATGGGACTTCCCAGCTCATTAGTGGGTAAACAAAGATACTGCAGTAAAAAAAACACCAGTGCACTGGCACAGAGTGGTCCTGGCTGGAGATCTCCCCCCTGGCAAGCTGGATGCTGGCTGGTCCCACCTCCCACCCTGTGTTGGGATGTGGGGGGACAGGGGAGTCACCCCTGGTGACGTGTGGTGGAGCCTTGGTATCTGCTTGCTGGTGGCAGGAGGGAATTTTAAGAGCTGTGGTAGCAACCCAAAGAAAAGTGGTTGGTTTGGTGGTGCTGTTTGGTTGTGTGGTTTGGTTGTTTTTTTAAACCATCTCCTGTTGCCAGGATCCAGTGGAGATCAGGGCACGGGAGGAGATGAGGCAGAGGGGCAGTGGCAGGAAGGGGAGCAGGAGGGCTCAGGGGACAAACACAGCCCCTCTCCCCTCGGGTCTGGCTGTGGCTTGGGAATTTCTCTTGCTTCTTACACCCAGTTGCCCACCTGGCAGCTGGAGAAAAGGGACACGGAGTCCTGGTCCCTCAGGGAACGCTGAGCTGTGGCTGTGCAGGTTGGGGGGGAGGGATGTGCCCAGGGGTGGGTGTGGGTGGGCTGTGCTCCTGGGTGGAAGGTGGTTGTGGTGGGTGTTGGCTGCCCCGGGGGGGGGTGTGTGTGTGTCTGGTGTCCCTTCCTGAGGCACTGTGGGTGGGAGAGGTGGATGCACAGGCTGTGCTGGTGGCAGGAGGTGGCTCCTCTGTCCTGCAGCACCTTGGAGACGGGCAGGAAGGCTCAGGAGGAGTGAGGGCAGCTCGGAGCTTCCTCCAGGCTGCAGGTAGGGAGCAGGGCTGGAAATGTCCTGTGGCCAATTCCTCTCAAAGCCGGTGGGAAGGGTTGTGATGTCCCTGTCCCCAGAGCCGTGCTGTCACAGGGTCCCTCTGGGCCTGGAGCAGAGCATCCCTTGGGAATTCTGCATCATCTGGTTACCCAACAGGAGAGTATTTCCTGCAGTCCTGTCCCCTGGCTGCCCCGTCGCCGGCTTCCCAGTCCTGGAGGGGGGCAGAGGGGACACTGCTGTGGTGGCAGCGGGGGCACGGGGGGGCTGCTGGCGCCTGAC
>NW_009952561.1:301373-303622 GCF_000747805.2 Chaetura pelagica | reverse complement strand
GCCGAGGGGTGGGTGTGGGTGGGCTGTGCTCCTGGGTGGAAGGTGGTTGTGGTGGGTGTTGGCTGCCCCGAGGGGGGGTGTGTGTGTGTCTGGTGTCCCTTCCTGAGGCACTGTGGGTGGGAGAGGTGGATGCACAGGCTGTGCTGGTGGCAGGAGGTGGCTCCTCGGTCCTGCAGCACCTTGGAGACGGGCAGGAAGGCTCAGGAGGAGTGAGGGCAGCTCGGAGCTTCCTCCAGGCTGCAGGTAGGGAGCAGGGCTGGAACTGTCCTGTGGCCAATTCCTCTCAAAGCCGGTGGGAAGGGTTGTGATGTCCCTGTCCCCAGAGCCGTGCTGTCACAGGGTCCCTCTGGGCCTGGAGCAGAGCATCCCTTGGGAATTCTGCATCATCTGGTTACCCAACAGGAGAGTATTTCCTGCAGTCCTGTCCCCTGGCTGCCCCGTCGCCGGCTTCCCAGTCCTGGAGGGGGGCAGAGGGGACACTGCTGTGGTGGCAGCGGGGACACGGGGGAGCTGCTGGCACGTCACCATTGGCACAAGTTGCTTGGTCACCTCTGTAACACGACAGGCAGTGGGGGCATCACCACGGGGAGGGGAGCAGGGCTGGTGGGCTGGCCGGGCCACCAGCTCCACTAATAAATACATGGCTGATCCCAACTGTACAAGCAGGGCAGAGCATCCTGCCTGGAAGAGACACCTGATCTGCAAGGGGGAGAAGGTAGACCTGGCAGACCTGGCTCAGATCTCGGTGGCAATGATGTCCTCGTAGGGAACATCAGCCCCAGGGATGTCCAGCTCGATGGGCTCCTTGCCATCTTCCCCTGCAGCCAGCTGCTGGAGCATCTTCTCCAGGTTCTGGTTCCTCTTGTACATGTGCAGGTAGCTCTGCTGCAGCTGCTTCTGGTAGTGAATCACCTTCTCCTTCTCCTCCTTCCAGGTCTGCCTCTCGTGCTGGAAGCTGCAGGTCATCTGCTCGTTGTTGTCCCGCTCAGCCTTCAGCTCTGCCCTCAGCCTCTCCATCTCTCCCTGCAGGGCCTGAGGCTCATCCAGCCCAGGGCAGGGCCTGGACACCTCCTGGGCCTCGCTCAGCTGCTGCTTGAGGACGGCGAGCTCTGTCCTCAGGTCCACAATCTCCTGCTCCAGCAGGTTCACCTTCTCCCTCAGCAGCTCGGACTCGTTCTTCTTGCGCTGCAGCTCGTTCTCACACACCTCCAGCTCCATGGCTTTGGTGCGCAGGGAGCCTTCCAGCTCCTGGGTCTTCACCTCCAGCCCTTCCATCTTCAACCTCACCTCCTTCAGCTGAGCCTTCAGGCTGAGGATCTCGGTGGTCTTGGTGTTGAGCTCTGTCTGGGACTCCTTCAGCTGCTGTTTCAGGAGGGAGATCTCCCCCGATTTCTGGCACACCTGTGGGGAGGGACACAGCACCCAAGTGAGGGCTGTGCCTTGGACAAAGTCCCCAGCACCCACCTGTGCAAGCCAGGGTGGGCACAGCCAGCGTTCAGCATGAGAAGACCCTGACTGTGAAATCCCACCCAGGGAGACCCCCTCTGGAGGAGACCCCCTGCTCTCCATGCATCAACACCCCTGTGGACACAGGGGGCTGCCAGTGACCATCTGTGAGGACCTGGGGAGCTGCCACCTTCTGCTGAGGTGTGGGATTGGAGGGTGTTGAGAAGAGCTGGAGCCTCCCTACCCTGTCCAACAGGTTTGCTGAAGCCTCAGCTGAGGGTTCCTGTGGTGAGTCCAACCCCTGAGCTTGTTCCACAAGCACCAACTGCTCCCTGCTGGGACCACAGCCTGTAAATCCCAGGGGAGCATCCCAGTGCAGCCCACCAGCTGGCTGGGAGAGCCAACTCCACAGACAGCTGAGGGGGTTCAGTGTCCAGCCTCTTACTGGTGGGACCCTGAGGCTGGAATTTTGGCAGGGTCCATGAACAGCCTGGGAAGGTGGCTGGAAAAGGGAACTAACCCAGAGATGCTGAGAGGGCTCAGAGGAAGGGGGGCAAGGCAGGGAGTGGTGGGGAGCACTGAGCTCCTGGGGGCACCTTGGGCTTCTCCTGTGTAGCTGCAGGGAATGGGGTTGGTGGCAGTTACCTGGGAAGGAGGGAAAGACTCAGTTCTGCATGTCCAGCATTGGAATGGTTTGTGTTCAGTGATGCCCCAGCAGTGAGAAGCTGGAGCTCAGGCAGAGCAGAAGGTTTCGGTGCTCTCTCATGAAGGACCATGGCAAGACCCAGCAGTTGCTCTTTCCC
>NW_009952561.1:296662-301285 GCF_000747805.2 Chaetura pelagica | reverse complement strand
CCCTGCAGTGGCTGTTTCCTTGTGTGACATGAAGTGCTGAGGGGTTAAGAGGGGCCACGAGTCACCCAGTTATAACTCAGAGCCTCCACAGGACAGCCCAGGGCTCTCTCCTAGGCTTTAATATCTATCTCCTCCAGCCTGGGCTTGATGTGCGCACCATCTGCTCTGCTCAGCCCCTCTGTGGTGCTGCTGGATGCAGGGATGGGGATGGAGAAGGGCTGTGGGGTTTATGGCTGGAGCTCCACACCCTCACTTTGCTTTCAGCATGGGCAGCCCCAGTCTCCTCCTGGTGCTCCAGGGCCACTTACCTCCCACTGGGTCTCCTCCAGCGCCGGGGCGAAGCTGGTCTTCTCCTTCTCGTAGGACCTCAGCTTGGTCTCCAGCAGGTTTTGTTCTTTCATGAGGTTCTCCAGCTCCTCCCGGAGCTGCTTCTTCTCCTGCTGCAGCTGGAACACCTGGAGGTGAAGGACCTGCTGCGTCCGCTGGGATTTCTGCGAGGTTTGCTTGAGCTTGCTGCTGCACTTCTGCTTGAGCCCCTCCAGCTCCTCCTTGCAGCGCCGCTGCTTCTCTTCGTAAGCCTGGCAGGAGGTGACCTCCTTCTCCTCGAAGCTCGACTGGAGCTCCTGCAGCTCTCCCTCCCTCTCCAGCAGCTTCTGCTCCAGCTCCTGGATGGTGGTCTCATCCGTGGAGATGGGCGAGCGGATGCAGGTCGTCTTCTCGGCGTGGTGGTGGTGGTGGTGGTGGGAGGCCTTGCCAGGGTTGAGGATCTTGTTGCCCCCGTCGGAGAAGGACATGGCCTTGAGGCTCATCATGTTGCTGTCCTGGATGATGGCACATTGCAGGATGTTGTGGGCTGAGCCCCCGAAGCGGCTGATGGGCCCCATGGGGGTGACCAGGGGCTCGAGCTGGTAACTGCTGCTGGTGCTGTGGGTGGGGAGGCTGGACATGGAGTTCCTGCCGGAGTCGGACAGACCCCCCGAGCACAGCACCGGCCTCAGCTCCTGCTCCTTGGCTTTGTCTGGGTGGTGCAGCTGCTGGGAGAGGTGACCCCCGTTCTCCGGGGAGGAGTGGAGGACGGTGCCGGCGCGGGGCAGCACCGGCTTGAAGGCGGTGGGTCGTGCAGCTGGTTTCTCCATGCCCTGGGGACAAGGACAGAGCTGTCAGCACAGCCTCACACCACCCCCCCTGCCCTGTCCCTTCTGCCCCCCAGCATGAAACCCCCCCGGTGGGGACAGGTCTCCAACAAGGGTCAAAACCTGGGGAGGATGCTGGTGGCTACAGCTGCCCCTGTTGGGAGGAAAATGGCAAGTGTGGAAGGGGAAGGACCTGGGTCCTGGTGCTGATCCAGCTGCCCCCAAGCAGAGGGGGGCAGGGTGCCCTGGCACCTCCTCATGGCCCCCTCCTCATAGAGTCATCCTGGTTGGAAGGGACCTTGAAGATCATCAAGTCCCTCCATGCCCTGAATCCCCCTGCCATGACCTGATGGACCCGTCCAGTGCTCAGCTCACGTCTCTGAGCACTGCACCTGCACAAACTGCTCTCTTGGAGGATTCTCCTGGGCCAGGACAGCCCTGTGGTGGGACCTGCACCTGCTTTGAGGGTCTAGGAGCCACCCCCTACTACTGAGACCACCAACCCACCCCCCTTACTAACCACTTCCAGCTGACTGGGAAAGGCCATCAGCTTCTGCGGGGTGGGCGTCCCGAAGTCCAGGCTGCTGGTGCCAGCCTGGCTGCCCAGCTCCCCCCCGGCCAGGGGGGTGTAGTCTGCTCGGTGGGAGCCGTGGGGGTTCTGGCTGACCTTGATGTAGAAGAAATCCTCATTCTTGCTGCTTTTGGAGCCGGATTTGTGGCCGGAGTCCTGGGAGAAGCCGAAGCGGAGCAGCCCGTCCGAGTACCTGTTGAGCTTCTTGAGGTGGGAGGACTTGCGGAGCTTGTGCTGGGAGGCCCGGCAGTGCTTGCTGTGGAAGCTGTGGCCGGAGATGAGGCTGCTGACACTGCCCATCCTGCCCCCGGGGGCACGACCGGGCGGGGCGGTGAGGCCCGGCAGTGCTTGCTGTGGAAGCTGTGGCCGGAGATGAGGCTGCTGACACTGCCCATCCTGCCCCCGGGGGCACGGCCGGGCGGGGCGGGGCGGGGAGCGGTGCGGGGAGCGGTGCGGGCAGCGCGGGGGAGCGGCCACGATCATAGCAGAGCCCGCCCGGAGCCCCGCGGGTGCGGACCTGGGGGGACAGGGGGGAGATTGGGGTGAGGAGATGGAGATCGGGGTGAGATGGAGATCAGGGTGAGGAGGTGGAGAGAGGAAAGTGGGAGGATGGAGAGAGGAAGGGGAGATGGAGGGAGGAAGGTGAGGAGATGGAGATCAGGGTGAGATGAAGATCGGGGTGAGGAGATGAAGGGAGGAAGGTGGGGGGATGGAGAGAGAAAGGTGAGGAGGTGCAGTGAGGAAGGTGAGGAGATGGAGAGAGGGGAGTGAGGAGGTGGAGAGAGGAAGGTGAGGAGATGAAGATCAGGGTGAGGAGGTGGAGAGAGGAGGGTGAGGAGATGGAGATCAGGGTAAGATGAAGATCAGGGTGAGGAGATGGAGAGAGGAGGGTGAGAAGATGGAGGGAGGAAGGTGGGGGGATGGAGAGAGAAAGGTGAGGAGGTGCAGTGAGGAAGGTGAGGAGATGGAGAGAGGAGGGTGAGGAGATGGAGATCAGGGTAAGATGAAGATCAGGGTGAGGAGATGGAGAGAGGAGGGTGAGAAGATGGAGGGAGGAAGGTGGGGGGATGGAGAGAGAAGGGAGAGGAGGTGCAGTGAGGAAGGGGAGGAGGTGCAGTGAGGAAGGTGAGGAGATGGAGAGAGGAGGGTGAGGAGGTGGAGATCAGGGTGAGATGAAGATCAGGGCGAGGACATGGAAAGGGGGGTGAGGAGGTGAAGAAAGGGAGAAGAGGAAACAGAGGGGGGTGTGTGAGGAAATTGCAATCAGGGTGAGGAAAAGCACGTGGGGAGGTGGGTGCATTGCTGTGCCCACAGACTGGGCACTGGCAGGAGCAGGGTGGTTTCTGACCCTGGGAGTGTGTGAGTGACTTTGCACACATCTCTGGGGAGGTGCTGCTCTCAGCACGTGGAAGGGCTTGTGCAAAGAGGGATGGAGCTCAGTGTGTGTCCAGGGATGGGTCAGTGTGTGGGGGGCTGGGGGGGGGATGTGCAGATGAGCTGGTGGGTCCTGGGGTGCTCACAGGGGCTGGGGCTCTGCTGCCAGCCCAGGGCTGCTCTTCCCCATCCCTCCAACAAATCCCTCTATGAAGAAGGGCTGATGGGGAAGGCAGGGAAGTGCTGGGCTCCCCCTCTGTGCCTGGGAACAGCCCCAGGAGCTGCCCCCAGGCTGGCTGGCACCCCCAGGGCACAGCTCTGGACCAGCCAGGGCATCCTGTGCCCAGAGGCTCCTTGGGAGCTGCTGGATATGGTTGCACCCAGATGAGCCCAGGAGGTTTATGAGACACAGGAGTCTCTAAAAATAAGGAGAGGAGGGAAAAGGGGGTTGTAGTGATTTTTAGGTGTCTAATAGGCATGAATTCCAACAAGCACCTCCTGCTTGTGGGGGGCTGAATGGATCCCATCTCCTGACAGCTGAGCCTGGCACTGTGAGATGCAGTCACAGCCTCTCCTGCACCAGCCTGTCATTCCCTGATTTCTCTCCCATTTTCAGTGCTCCTCTTAACCTGCCTGAAAAGGGATGCTGAGAGGCTTAATTAGAGCTAATGTCTGTGCAGTGCTTAAGGAGATGAGAGGCGTTGCCTGTGTGCTGAGCATTGTGTGGTGGTTCAGAGGTATGCAGGGCTGTGCAGTCATTCTCCTTGCTGGTGGGGAAAATATAAACCCCCAGCTCCTGGTGACCTCTGCAGTGCTTGGCTTTGCTGTCAGGGCTAGAATGGAGCTGCACCTTCCATCTGGGTAACAAAAGGCTGAGGTGGGGAGAAGGGGGAAGAGCAGCTCATAGGTAGAAATTAGTGTAGGAGCAGAGTGAGTTAAGCCTGGCAGCACGGGGTGAGGAGGTTGGAAATGGTTCTGCTCTTTGCAGTGCATGGAACAGCTCCAAGCTTCCACTCCTGGAGCACTGGCTCCCCTCTGGAGCTCCCAAAGCTCAGGAAGGTGTCTGGGGGGGGGTAAAAAATCCTGACAGCAGCAGGGAGCCTGTGAGTGAGGGAGGGTGCAGGCACAGTGTGCCTGGGCATCCTCACTGCCTCCTCCTCAAGGCCTGGAAAGTTGCTCCTATATTTTTCCCCATTTTTTGGTGTGTCCTGCCCCAGTGCAGGCTCCTCTGCCTCCTGAACAGACCAACACAAACCTGTGCTCATCCCTCAGCTTCGTTTGTTTTCTTTTTCGTCTGTGCCCTGAGGACACAGATTGATTAAGTGTCAAAGAAAAGCCCCAGAAAGACAGAATATCCACTTTAATCCCTAAATCCATTTTGGGGAGATTAAGAGAAGTAAGAACCAAGGTCTGAACTGCTGCCTGGATGCTGATGCACTAACAGTGATCCATAGACTTGAGCTTCATTCATTTTTTTGAGGGGGTAGGAGGCAGGATGTGAGCTGGGGGGCAGGATAAGTGGCTCAGGAAGCTGCTGTGTTCCTG
>NW_009952561.1:284550-296587 GCF_000747805.2 Chaetura pelagica | reverse complement strand
TAAAAAATCCTGACAGCAGCAGGGAGCCTGTGAGTGAGGGAGGGTGCAGGCACAGTGTGCCTGGGCATCCTCACTGCCTCCTCCTCAAGGCCTGGAAAGTTGCTCCTATATTTTTCCCCATTTTTTGGTGTGTCCTGCCCCAGTGCAGGCTCCTCTGCCTCCTGAACAGACCAACACAAACCTGTGCTCATCCCTCAGCTTCGTTTGTTTTCTTTTTCGTCTGTGCCCTGAGGACACAGATTGATTAAGTGTCAAAGAAAAGCCCCAGAAAGACAGAATATCCACTTTAATCCCTAAATCCATTTTGGGGAGATTAAGAGAAGTAAGAACCAAGGTCTGAACTGCTGCCTGGATGCTGATGCACTAACAGTGATCCATAGACTTGAGCTTCATTCATTTTTTTGAGGGGGTAGGAGGCAGGATGTGAGCTGGGGGGCAGGATAAGTGGCTCAGGAAGCTGCTGTGTTCCTGACCCCAGGCCTGTGTGTGCCTGCAGGAGGGACCAGGCAGTGTCAGAGCAGCAGAGCTGCCAGCCCCACCCCAGAACCAGCCTTGTGGGGGTGAGCAGGGCAGCACCCAGGCTGTTCACACCCTGGGCTGGAAAGGTTTGATGCCTTAAAACATGGCTGAGTGCAGGACACATGGATCAGGTCCTCCAGGGAAGCCAATCTCACTGTCCCATGGCCAAACCACCTCACTGGGGTCCCTTGGGGGGTTTTTTTGGGTGCCTGCAGAAATGTGGGGAGGGAAAGCTGGGGCTTTCCAGCCTGTTGGCAGGAGGTGTTGCCATCCATCCCAGCCCTCCTACACATGCCTCAGGGGGCTGGGCACGTCGTCTTCTTCTTCTTTTGATTTAAAAATGAGCACTTTGAAAGCTGTGGAGGAGTTGGCATTCATGCACAGTGCCAGCAGCTTGAGAAAGGCTCTGGGACCAGCAGAACTGGGAGGGCACAGCTCCAGCTTTGGGACACCCCCCAAAAAGGGGGGAACCAGACTTGTCCCCCTCCCTTGCTCAGGCTGGGGCACAAGCTTCTCCCTTCCCCTGTGTCAGATCTAGGGGCTGTGGGACTCTGCAGGGAGCCAGATGGGTTTGCTGAGCCAAACAAAACCTAATCATGATGTACAGATGTATTTAGATGTGTGTGTAGAGGTGTCTATTTGAAGGGTTTGCCTGCTTGGCAACTGCCACAGCTCAGGTAGGGTAGGAATATCATATATCCTGGGGTCATCCATGGGATGGACCCCCAGTAAACACCCAGAAGTGTGGGCCAAGCCCAGGGGATCAGGGCTGAACACATGAATGTGCCTGATCCTGCTTTTGCAGAAACAGAGGGAGGAAAAGAAAAAGAGCAATGAAGGGCATCCCAGCCCCTGTGCCTCCCTGCAGTGGCACGTGGGAGAGAGACTCTCCCTGTCCCTCCTTTCTGAATGGGCCCAGGAATTTAATCTTATCTCCTTGCAGCAGTTTCTTTGAAGCCTTTCCCTCTTCCCTGCAGTTTCCACAGGCAGTAGCTTTACCCTCTGCCTTCCCACAGGCAGGTCACCTTCCTAAGAGCCTTCGTGTCCTTCCAGGCTTTGCAGTGTCACTCCCCTCCTCCCTGCTGAGCCTGTTCTTCTCCCCTGGGGATGTGAAAGCTTCCTTCCCCCCTGCTCCCTCTCGCCCACTCCTTTTCCCTCTTGAATTATTATTCATCATTTCTGTGCTGATGCACCCACACATTTTGGTGTTTGTTGGGAGATGCAGAGATAACACAGAAGCAGCAGCTGCTGCCAAGAGCCTGGATCCAGGAGCAGCCTCCTTCCCCTTTCCTCCCATCCCTGCCAGGTGATGTGGGATCCCCATTTTACTCAGGCATTTGGGGCTTTTGAGGCACCAGGAATGTGGCCCCAGGGGAAAACGTGGGCATTTCCATGGTGTAAAGCCACACATGTCCTACCTGGAGCACCTGACATGTTTTCATGAAGAGAGTGGCTTGAACCAGAATTTGGGAGTCCAGCCCTCCCACTGAGCTGGATTTGGGCTCTGCAACCAAAACTGGGTGCTGATTTCAGGCCCCCAAATGCTAAGGATGAGATGGACCCACCACGGGCTGTGTCAGCATCTGCCTGGCTCTGCTCAGCCCCCAAACTGAGCCCACCCACTCCCTCCCCGTGCCCAGCTGGATCCCAAACCTGCTCCCTTTGGCAGCACCAGGGCTTGGAGAGCCCCTCAGCAGAGCTGACCTTGCCCCCACCCTGTCCTCATCACCCCTAATTGTGCTAATGGGACTGAAATCAGGCACCAGCCCCCTCGTGCTGGCCCATTGTCCCTGGGTGCTGGCCCATTGTCCCTGGGTGCTGCCCCATTGTCCCTGGGTGCTGCCCCATTGTCCCTGGGTGCTGCCCCATTGTCCCTGGGTGCTGCCCCATTGTCCCTGGGTGCTGCCCCATTGTCCCTGGGTGCTGCCCCATTGTCCCTGGGTGCTGCCCCATTGTCCCTGGGTGCTGCCCCATTGTCCCTGGGTGCTGCCCCATTGTCCCTGGGTGCTGCCCCATTGTCCCTGGGTGCTGCCCCATTGTCCCTGGGTGCTGCCCCATTGTCCCTGGGTGCTGCCCCATTGTCCCTGGGTGCTGCCCCATTGTCCCTGGGTGCTGCCCCATTGTCCCTGGGTGCTGCCCCATTGTCCCTGGGTGCTGCCCCATTGTCCCTGGGTGCTGCCCCATTGTCCCTGGGTGCTGCCCCATTGTCCCTGGGTGCTGCCCCATTGTCCCTGGGTGCTGCCCCATTGTCCCTGGGTGCTGCCCCATTGTCCCTGGGTGCTGCCCCATTGTCCCTGGGTGCTGCCCCATTGTCCCTGGGTGCTGCCCCATTGTCCCTGGGTGCTGCCCCATTGTCCCTGGGTGCTGCCCCATTGTCCCTGGGTGCTGCCCCATTGTCCCTGGGTGCTGCCCCATTGTCCCTGGGTGCTGCCCCATTGTCCCTGGGTGCTGCCCCATTGTCCCTGGGTGCTGCCCCATTGTCCCTGGGTGCTGCCCCATTGTCCCTGGGTGCTGCCCCATTGTCCCTGGGTGCTGCCCCATTGTCCCTGGGTGCTGCCCCATTGTCCCTGGGTGCTGCCCCATTGTCCCTGGGTGCTGCCCCATTGTCCCTGGGTGCTGCCCCATTGTCCCTGGGTGCTGCCCCATTGTCCCTGGGTGCTGCCCCATTGTCCCTGGGTGCTGCCCCATTGTCCCTGGGTGCTGCCCCATTGTCCCTGGGTGCTGCCCCATTGTCCCTGGGTGCTGCCCCATTGTCCCTGGGTGCTGCCCCATTGTCCCTGGGTGCTGCCCCATTGTCCCTGGGTGCTGCCCCATTGTCCCTGGGTGCTGCCCCATTGTCCCTGGGTGCTGCCCCATTGTCCCTGGGTGCTGCCCCATTGTCCCTGGGTGCTGCCCCATTGTCCCTGGGTGCTGCCCCATTGTCCCTGGGTGCTGCCCCATTGTCCCTGGGTGCTGCCCCATTGTCCCTGGGTGCTGCCCCATTGTCCCTGGGTGCTGCCCCATTGTCCCTGGGTGCTGCCCCATTGTCCCTGGGTGCTGCCCCATTGTCCCTGGGTGCTGCCCCATTGTCCCTGGGTGCTGCCCCATTGTCCCTGGGTGCTGCCCCATTGTCCCTGGGTGCTGCCCCATTGTCCCTGGGTGCTGCCCCATTGTCCCTGGGTGCTGCCCCATTGTCCCTGGGTGCTGCCCCATTGTCCCTGGGTGCTGCCCCATTGTCCCTGGGTGCTGCCCCAGACAAGGCTCCATTCACTCCAGCTCATTGTCCACAGCTCATTCACTGACATTCATTGGGGTGGTTTGGGTGGGAGGCAGGGGGAGTGAATGGAGCCCCCGGGGCTCACAAAGCCCTCACCATGTGTTCTGCCCTGATTTGCCAGCAGGGAAGGGGAGGGGGGGGACACACTCCAGATGAAGAACAACCAGCCTCAATGACACCTCAACGTCCCCTCGAATAGCCCAGGAGTCCATCACACTTCATGTTATTTCAATGAATGCTGAGATAATTCACCCCCACTGGCGGGTGCTTGTTAAGAGGAGCCAGCAGTGCCTTTGGCAGGGGCTTGGGTGGGCTCCTTGCCAGCTCAGCAGCAGCCTGTGCCCTGTCCCTGCCACTGTCCCCTGCCTGCCAGGCTCTCACACCCACCACCCTCCTGCTGCTGCCCTGGAGGGGAAGGTGCAATAGGGAAAAGGAGCAACAGAAAAAGGAATCTGCCTCCCTTCTGAACGTGCCTGGCTTCACAGCTGCTTCTTTGCACCCAGTTCCAGGTCAAGGTCACCCTTCTTCTTGCTGGGAGAGCCAAAAATCAAGGCTGAGTCCAGCAGCAGCTTTGGCAGGAGCTGTGTGTGCATCTCTCTTCTGTCCACCCAGCAACCCAGGCACCAGCTCTGACCAGGGATGAGGCAACAAGTGGCTTTAAAGGGTAAGAGGGATGAAATAATCTGTGATGATGATGTAGGTGGCTTGAGCTGCCTTTGGGGAAGCTGGGACTGGAGTAAGAGGAGCTTCTTAAATTAACAGTGAATGTTGGCAGGGTGAGCTCTACAGGGTATCAGCTCAGTGCCCACGGTGCTGTGCCCACTGCCACACTGGCTGGTCCCTCTGCAGGGACACAGCAGAGTTTCCCTGGGCTAGAAAAGTGATGTATTCTTCTTTCTGTCTCCCTAGGCTGAGAGGAACTTAGAGGTGACACTTGGTGCTGGTGGCTGGAGGCTGCAACCTCATCCAGCAGGTGTTTGTTCCCAGGAAAAGCTGGTGTTTGCCCAGGAAGCCTGCAGGGATTGACAGCCCGTGGGAAGTCAGGAGGTGAGCAGTGAGCTGTTGGGCCAGGGCTGGGGCAATGTGACCAGTCTGTGGGCTTGAAAGGTCACCAAACCCTGTGGTGATGGGGACACAACGTCACCTCCTTAACCTGCTCCCACCTGCCCGCCCGGCAAGGGGACAGTGTCACTATCAGAAGGTTGTGCTGGGAGGCTGGTGCTTCCTGGCAGCCCAGGAGCTTTGCTCAGGCTGACCTAGGCAAGAGGGGAGCTGCTCCCAGAGCAGGGAGGGATTTCTGGATCCCAAACAGCCTGGGGCTCCCCTGCTCAGCTGCAGTTTGTGCTGAGCAGCTTCATGCGGCAGCACAGCCCGACAGCAGCAGCAGGGGGCTTGGGACTGCCCTGGGCTTGGGACTGCCCTGGGCTTGGGACAGCCCTGGGCTTGGGACTGCCCTGGGCTTGGGACTGCCCTGGGCTTGGGACAGCCCTGGGCTTGGGACTGCCCTGGGCTTGGGACTGCCCTGGGCTTGGGACAGCCCTGGGCTTGGGACTGCCCTGGGCTTGGGACTGCCCTGGGCTTGGGACTGCCCTGGGCTCCTCCTGCTGCCCCTGTGCTCCCCTCTGCCCTCGGGGAAGGAGGATCCCAAGAGGAGCTGGCCCCACTTGTGCTGGTTGGATGCAAGTGCAGCAACACTGGGGTATAATGGGAATATCCTGGCACTGCTCTGGGACCCCCAGCATCCCTGACATCAACACCTTGGCTCTGTCCATAGCTCTCTTTTCTGTTCCTGATGCCACTGAGTTCTGCAGCCTGTGGTGTCCCCAGCTCACAGACTGCAGCCCAAACACTTTCTCCCTCTGGTTCAGGTTAAGCACGTCTCCAGGACCCTCCAGGTCCCAACCTTCCCTGGGTCACACATGAGGAGCCCTGCCCTGTGCCACCCCGTGCCAGGGCTCCTTGGAGCTTCACCCCTGCTCCTGCCCCCAGCAGCCCTGGAGCTCAGCACTGATTCACCAGCCGAGCTCAGCACCCACACAAGTCAGACCAGTCATGCTCCCAGCACAAAGGAAACGCTTGTGTGAGACACAGTTAAACATTCCTGGGGTGGAGAGAAGGATCTTTGCAGCTTATTTAATTCCTAAGAGCATCTGGCTTTTCCCACTAATGAGCAACTAATACTGCAATTAAAGCCCTGCTAATGAGGAACTCAGGAATGCTCTGGACCTTGCTTTTGTCTCTTGCAGGTCTGGGGACTGTGCAGGCTGGGGCAGGCACACCTGGACAGGGACACCAGGAAACAGCCACCAGCTCCAGGTGGGAGAATTCCCACCCATCCCACCACAGACACCAGTGACCTGTGGGAAATGTCCTGGTCAAGCCTGAGACCCCAGCACCCACTCAGCTGCTTGCAGGACCCCTCTGCTCACAGGACAAGCTTTGGGGAAGGGTTTTTTGCCACCTGGGGATGCTGCTGGGGAGAAGTTCCCATTCCCAGGGAGGACCGTGCAGAAGGTGCCACCCACGGGGGCTCATTCCCCCCCTCCCAGGCTGGCAAACCCACTGCTCCTTCCCTGGGAGGAGGTTGAGGGGCCTCTGCTGCAGGCTGGTTATTTTGGGACCTGTCTGGGGTGGCAGCTGGTGCTGGGGTGGGTGACAGCTGAGCACAGCTTCCACTTGGGACCTGTCAGGCCCCTCCTCGCACGTCTGTTTCCAACCCTGTAAAACACAATCTGCCAGGGTGTGAGCACGGGGTGGGGGCAGCCAAACTGGCTGCTGACAGGGGGCTGGCTTGCCCAAGGCTGCTCAGGGGCTCTGTGCATCTGGCAGGTGTCCCCAGGTGTGGTTGGGAAGCTGCAGGGATCCTGCCCTTCCATTCCTGCCCGTGCAGCACTGGTGCCAACAGCCCAGCCCTGAGGGTTGGTGTCCTACACCTCTCCCACACACTTTCTCTGGGGTCTAGTCTATGGAAAGGGCTTGTCTGTTCAGCTAAAAATAGCCAGAACTTCATGTAACTTGAGATGAGCCTGAAATACTTTTCCTCCCAGCTTTCTGCTCCCACAGGCTCTGAGCACCTTCCTCTGCCCCCCTGATTATGGACAAACCAGTAATGAGGGCCAGTGAGCCCATCCCCCCCAGGTTATCACAAGGTGGTAGCACCAAGGGTTTCTTCCACAAGCCAGTCCCTCACCAACCACCAGGAAATGCCTGGAATGAGGCTCTTCCTGCTGCAAAACCCCCCCAAGAGAGACAGGGGAGAAGCATCCTCGTCATGTACAGGGAAAATTTAGCAGTGGAGCTGCAGGCTGCCATGGAGACAGGGCCCTGGTTGCAGTGCTCCTGCCTTTTATTGTCTCTCCTCCTCTCCCAAGTGGTTGAAAAGCAGGCAGGAGCATGGCCTGCATTGCTCCCCATGTTCCTGCTGGCCACAGCTGCCCAGCCACCTTCCCTGGCTGCCATGGAAGGGCTCAGGTGGCCCTGCTGGGTCTCCTCTCTGGTCCTTCACCTCCTCTAGCCTTTCAGCACCTCCTTTATGATCTGGGAGTCATAAAGCAAATCTGTGCTGCTTCTCTCTCACCTTTGGTGGGTTCATGTACAACGTGGGCAGGGTGCACAGACCCACCTTCTGCTCCCCCCCCTTGCTCTGGTCTCAGTAGCTGAGCTGTGAGCAGCCAGAGCTTGGGATGGAGCTGATTCCCTTGGGACATACTCCTAAAGTCATGGGCTGGAAACCACCTGCTGCAGTGGGAAGCTTTGGCTGCTTCCCTAAGAAACAGGAGGGGAAATCCCTGACCCTGGCAGCAGCTGCAAACCCTCCATCTCTGTCCTGAGCAGCCAGGCTGGGAGTACCAGAGGAGGAATTTCTCTGAGGTAGGAACCAAGGATCTTCCTGCAAAGTAAACTCCTCCATGTCAGCTCTGTGCTTGGCTTCACAGCACCTGAGCCCCAAAACTAAGCTGTGCATTATTTCCATGCTCTTCTCCCTTGTTTCTGGCAGCAGTTACCCTGTGGTTTGCCTAAACACCAGGTATTTTTGGACCCTGCATGATGCTCAGCTAGGTGGGAGCTGAGAAAAGGCAAGATCTGCATGTTGGAGCAAAAAGCATCTGCCACTCTGCTGCTGTCTCCTCATCCTTCAACTCCCTCTCCTCTTTTCTGGAGTGTTGTGTGTCCCCATCCCTGCTCTGCCCAACCTGGATCAATGCAGCAGCAGCAGAAGGTAAGAAAAGGCCAATTCAGTTCTTGCTTCCTATTTTCTTCCAACCTCTTTTTTTAAACTTGGCAAACCCCACCCCTTTAAAGCCTGGCTGCCAAGCAGAGCAATTCTCCCCAGAGGGAAATGTGCATGGAAGTTGCAAAGAGTATTCAATTAACCTTTAAAGGAGATCATCCCTAACTGGCTTGCAGAGATGTCACTTAATTGTTTAAAATAAATAAGCACAGGCTCTTGCACTTCAGAGGAGCATGTCTGTTGAGTTCTGCTTTTGCTGTTACCACTGATGTCTTGCTAAACAGCAATTAAATATCTAACTGCTCTTTCCAACTTGCACTCTGGGAGAGAACCTCTGACACTGTTATCTTTGCTTCAGCAAGACAGCACGTGGCCAAATTCATCCCTTCTGCATCTAGGAAACCTCACTCAGCTTCTCTCATTGCTGGCAAGTAGCCCTGTGGCATTGCCTGGTGGCCAGATGGACATTTTGGAGGATTTTCTCCTCCAGAAAGAGGGAGACAAGCACCCAGCTGCAGCCAAGCTGGCTCCCACACCTCAGCACTGCCAGTGCCCCATGGGGGAGAGATGCTCAGTTCTCCTAAAGTCAGAGGCTCAGGAGGTAAGGCTCTAATAAATGAGGTCAAACTCCTCTTATTCTGAGTGCACAGGCATTGCTACCCTCTGCTGGAAGGAGCTGCCTTGCTCAGAGGCCTTGAAGGAGGTAAATTAAGAGCTCAGTTTAGAGCTCAGGAGGAAAACTGTGTGTGAGGAAGAGGATGGTCTGGACCAGAGTGCTGCTGGAGAGAGGACCTGGTTGCACAGCCATGCAGGGTTGGTGTTCACTCCTGGAGCAATCCCAGCACTGCTTGTGCAACGGGGTGTCCCCCTTCCCCTGGATTTTGGTCTCCAAACCCAGGCCAAGCCACGTGTGGCCACAGCCAGGGCTTCCCAGGAGGTTTCTGAGGAACAATCTGTTGATTCTTCCTGCCCAGGGAGGTGGGGGGGGCTTTTCTGAATGTCAACAAGCATCAAAACCCAATAGGAGCAAATAATCTGTGTAGGAAAGACTTTCTAACCCACGTGCCAAATCTCTGTACATTCCCTGCTATTTTTAACTAATCCCTAATGGCAACAGTCCACTTAGGTCCTGCCCACTCCTGCCCACACATCCTTGCTGCACTTTCCCACCCCTGACCTGGGGACCACAAGCTCCCTGCCTCCTGCATCCTTCCCTGCACTGCAGCTCATTGTTCCTGTCCAGAGAGGGGGTTCCACAGCCTGACACCTCCAGCTCTCCTGGGAAACAGCCAGGACAGCAAACCCAAGGGCAGCTGGTAAATGCCGAATATAGATTAAAAATAATAAGAAGGAAAAAAAAAAAAAGAATGAGGTGGAGGGGGATGACTTGAAAGAACTCCCAAAGGAAAAGAATCTTTCCTGTGTGCTGGAGGATCCAGGTCCCAGGTTTTGGGGTGCAGGGCATGGGCAGCACCCTCCCAGGAAGGCACGTGTGGTTCTACATGGATCAGGACAGGGCCAGGTCCTGTCCCTGCTCCTCGGTGCTGCTTTGAGGAGCAGTTTTAGCCCCAGTTCCCCACGGTGGCTGCAGTGATACTATCTCTTCACACTTGTCCACGCAGCACCTTGCACCACCAGCTGCTTTGTGGGGAGGCCTGTGGGTGACTGGGTGTCCCCAGGGAGGGAGCCAGGAGCTCAGCTCCTGCTGCTGGAGGCAGGGCCAGGTTCTGGAACGGTCTCATGTTAAGCAGGCAGGTGACCCAGCCCTCCCCTGGGTTCTGCAGGGAGAGCTGGGGCTGCCCACCCCTCTGCATGCCTCACATGCCTCACCTGAGCCTGTGCTGAGCGTGACTGGACCTGCCCGCAGCAAAACAGAGGCTTTCAGAGAGGGGAAAACAGTGATTTAGGGCTAACGATACCATCAGAGCCAGGGCTGCAGGAGGCACGGGCTGGGGGAGCTGCTTTGCTGGGGCAGCATCCCCAGCCTGCCAGGGCTGGGCTTTGTCTCGGGGCTGGGAGGGGGGGCTCTGTATTTTTTCCACCTCACTTTTCTTGCGTTCTCAAGCTTGCTGAATTGGAAAATCACATTATGACTGACACGTTTAACAAGAGAGGCCATTTAATGAAGTCTTGGCCAGCACATCCTCTTTGAACGGTATGCAATATCTTTAGAACCCCTTTCTTTCCTGCAGGGAAAGCAAAAGCTTAATCAGCTCTGCTGTGCCAAATGCATTTTTCTACAAGTGATTCTTCCAAGAGAAACAGTATCGAAAACTCTTCTCTCATGCAAAGACCCACCCAAGTTGTACCTTCCTGCACCACAATGAAACCACAGGCATCTGTCTGTCTGCGTGACAGACTTCTGCAGGGATCAGCAGAGGAGCTACACTAATGCTAAGGGCCAAGACTAATTCTGTGAATTGCATCCTGAGAGGAGACACGGGAAGGTGAAAGATATCTGAGGTCACTGAATCTGTGTTTGTTTTGCCCAGGGGCTGGAACCACAGCATCAGAAATGTCACCAAGGTCCACTGGGTGAGTGGACAGAAATGGGGAACTGA
Source organism: Chaetura pelagica (assembly GCF_000747805.2). Taxonomy (NCBI): domain Eukaryota; kingdom Metazoa; phylum Chordata; class Aves; order Apodiformes; family Apodidae; genus Chaetura; species Chaetura pelagica. The sequence goes on along the minus strand of NW_009952561.1, from coordinate 286,020 downwards.
GCTTCTATCCAGATCTATCAGTGGAACTGTGCCAGTGAAAAATGTTTTATCTCCAAAACTGTTCTGACAAATTAATGTTAAAAATATAATTCCATATTCACTTTTAGTTAACTCAGAAAATAAATCCAGTTTAGTCTTCATGTCCCATTTTTGTAGGTTTTTCTTCCGTGGGGGCTTTTTTTTTTTTTTTTTCCTGCTGGTGTTCTGCTTTCTGCAGGTCTCAGTGAGGAGAAGGAGCTCTCAGGAGGAGCTGGGACAGCCAGGGGAGGGAGTGGAATGGGAGGCTGCTGAGGAAAATGAGTTGGGTGCTGGTCCCTACGTGGTGAGCACACCGAGTCACACATGCAGGGAGTTCACAGGTCTCAGCTCACTTGTTAACCCCTTGCTGGGGCAGGGCAGGCTGAGGAGGGGCCCAGCACTGCTGGAAGGGGCTGGCACAGGGTGCTGACAGGGCAGGGTGAGCAGAAAGGGGCAGCAGCAAGGCAGACACAGATTCCCTGGGGAGAAGGGGTCCAGAGCTGTGATGCAGCTGGGACTGAGGTGTGTGGGCACAGCCTGCAGGGTGGAATTAGGGCTGGGGGGGTCTGAATGGGAGCTGGGGATCCTCAGGGATCCTCTCCAATCTTGGGCCAGTTCTGTGTGCAGGACCCTGCTGCCACTCCACTGGGGATGTTGTGTCCCTGTGGCCAAATATGCCTGAATTATGAAAGTGAGGTGCTCCCTGCAGAGCCTGAGCAGGTGTCCAGCCCCTTTGGAGGCAGCAAGGTGCCAGCTCTTCACTTAGCTGGGTGAAGAAGGGAATGTCCTGCACTGAGCCCAAGCCCCAGCTCCCTGCTTGCTCCCCACTGGAGTGGGCACCAGCAGGGTGATCAGGGGCAGCCTGGAGCTGATCTCTGCCACAGCACCACCCCAGCACGGCTTTTAAAAACAGAGCTAAGTCCTTGGCTTTCCAGGAGCTGGGCAGGCACCCCAAGGGCTGTGCATCCTCCACTCAGCTGGGACCTCCTCCCCCACGCATCCAGTGGGATCCCACAGCCTGCCCGGAGCACCCAGCCCGAGGGAAGAACAGCACCCAGCCCTGCCCAGGGCAAGGCTGAACCTCTCCCAGCCCTCCCGGGCTTCACCCTCACCCCAACACCACCCACATCCACCCAGGCACAATTCACAGCTGCACACAGAGGGACTCAGTGCCCCTGCCAGCCTCCCTGCTCGCTGTTCCTCTTCCACCCACCTTCTCCCTGCCCACCCTACCCCACGCACACAGGGAAATCATCTCTTCCCCGGGCAAACAGCCCCTTTTGATGGCTCAACCCTGACGACAACAAACCAAAGGCATCTGCTCCTTTCTCTCTTTCCCCAGAGACTTTGGGGACTGTGTAACCGGCAGCACCGAGGTGCTGAACAGGCAGAATTTTCTCGTTGCCTTGAAAAGAAGTTTTCCAGACTTCAGAGGGAAGTGGGAAAACGGGA
>NW_009952561.1:282094-283564 GCF_000747805.2 Chaetura pelagica | reverse complement strand
GGGGAGCTGCCCCGGCCGGGAAAGGTCTGAGCTGAAGTTCCTGTTTGGCTTGATTTGGAGCAGGGATTTGGAGCGGAGACTTCAATATCCCCCGTTTGGGATGAGCACCGGGCTGGGCCCGGGTGTGTCCCGGTCATGTCACAACTCGTCCTCCCCACAGAAACAAGGACACGTTCCCCTCTGACCGGGGGAGCCCGATCGAAGGGGCCACGGCCAGAGCTGCTTGGGGTGCAAGTGGAGAAACTGAGGCACGGTACCTGCAGACCTGCCCCAGCCGGGTGTCAGCAGAGCTCAGTTAAAGTGGCTTTGGCTCCACAAACAAGCCACCCCCTCGGCTCAGCTGTGAGTGCCCTTGTGCCTTCTTTTATCAGGCAGAGAAGCAAATAAAGGGAGCCTGGGGTGCTCGGGGTCCTGCTCCCACCCCTGCTGCAGGGCTGCCAAGCCTGGCAGGGCTTTGCTCTGTACACATCCCTGCTGTCAGCTACCAAAACCATCCTAAGAGCAGCAGGCTGAGGTCAGCGGGGTCTGAGGACCTCCTGTGGGGCTGGGAGTTGCTGTGCCAAGGTGCAGATATGGGGGGGACCAACCTCCTCACCCCTCCTGGCCTCTCCTTTAGTGCTGAGCAGGGGGGAGGGATGCTGTGCAGAAAATTAACCCCAAAGCATCTCTGCTGAATCACCTTTCTGAAGCAACACAGGTCGGGGGGCCCTGGTACCAACTTCTGTAGCCCAAGCAGGCTGTGCTTGTCTTCAGGTAAGTCCCATCCTGCAGGTGATTTTTCCAGTCCCAGGAGGAAGCTGAGCTGGCACCCACATGCAGGTTCCACACACCCTGCTGCTCCCCAGTAGGCAGGAGCCAGGTTGGAGCTGCAGTTATGTTCCCACATCCCTTTCCTTCCCTGTACCACTGCCCCTGGGGAGATCAGTTTGCCTCCTTCTTCCTCACCTACTCGTTAATCTCTTCCTACAGGGAGGCAGGTTTTCCTGCCCGGGTGCTCAGCAGGCCTGTTTGCCACGGGAGGCTGACGCAGAGCTGAGGAATTTGCTGGGTGGTTGGCAGCACATCTGGACTTGCCCTGTGCTGGGTGCTGCTGTGGCTGTGTCCCGGGCAGGTCTGCAGCCAGGGAGGCCCCCCCTGCTCCCCCCACCCCTCCCCTGCCTGTGCCAGCCAGGGAGGAACCAGTTGAGCCCCATCTTGGCTCCTGGCCCTCTCAGCACCGAGGTAGAGTGGGGCTGGGAGCCCCAGGGGGAGCTGGCACATGGTGCTGGGTGTCTGGCTGTACAGCAGGAGAGCTGCAGCCCTTCCTTCCCTTCCCAAATCGGGGTGGGAAACCAGCCTGGGGGCAGCATCAGCCTGCACATCCCTGCACACCCCTGCACACCCCTGCACATCCCTGCACATCCCTGCACACCCCTGCACACCCCTGCACATCCCTGCACACCCCTGCACACCCCTGCACATCCCTGCACA
>NW_009952561.1:272210-280699 GCF_000747805.2 Chaetura pelagica | reverse complement strand
GTGGGCCGGCGGGGACAACCCGGTGTCTACTCCAACGTCTGTCGTGCTGCGTCCTGGATCCGGAGGTTCCTCGGGGAGCAGTGAGGACTCAGCATCTCCAGCATCTCCAGCCCCTTCAGCCCCTCCAGCATCTCCAGCATCTCCAGCCTCTCCAGCCCCTCCAGCCCCTCCAGCCCCTCCAGCCCCCGGCCCCGCGCCCACCCCGGGGCTTCTGACACCCGGGGAAAAGAGCCACGCCGGGTTGGAGCTCGGGACAAGCCAGGTCTGAGCTCTGCAGGGCTGTGACTGATGGCCCTGGAGCTCGGCAGCCCAGACCCACCCCCTGCTCCGCTGTGGGGTTGTTGTTTTTTTTTAAAATATTGTTTCCTGGCAGCTTAGTTGGTTTCTCTGCTGGTTTGAGCAACGCTCCCACAATCCTGCAGTGCCTCGTTGCCTTGAAAGCAGCCAGCTGGAATTTGCTATTTTGGGAGCTAAAAATTGAAGGGAGGAAGAAGGAGGAGAAGATGGAGGAGAAGGAGAAGCAGGAGGAAAAGGAGGAGCAGGAGAAGAAGGAGAAAGGGAAGAAGAAGGAAAATGAGAAGAAGGAAAAGAAGGAGGAGGGGGAGAAGAAGAAGAAGAAGAAAGTGTGTTGGTGTGAGCACAGGGGAAAGGTTCAGGCTATGTAAGAGGAAAAGGCATAAAAAAGATAATAATTATGATTCATTTTCAGTCGAGCAGAGCTTCGTGTTTCTATAGTAAGTCATAACAAAACAAGGCAGCAAAGCCAAGAAGTTATTTGCACCAGATGTGCCAGTGGTTGGATCTGTGGCTTTTCAGGAATCGTCCTGACTTGAGCAGATTTTGCAGCCAGGAGCTCAGCTGTCATGGTGGTGGGGAGGGTCACAGCCCCTCTGTGTCCCTGCCTGGCTGTGGAGGGGCTGCTGTCCCCCAGCCTGTGTCACAGCCCCCTTGGCTTTGTGCTGAAGTGGCTCCTCCTGGGCTGGAGCTTTTCCTCTCCAGCTCCTCCATCCCGTTCATGTCAGCGCTCGCCCCGGCTGCCCTGTCCTCGCCCCCGCAAACGGGTCTGACTACGTGGGGTTGCCTCAGCTCCACAGTCACCTGGAAGCTTTCCCAGGGCAAAGGAGCCCCGGAGAGGAAGTGTAAAGGGCCCTGGTGGAGATGTGAGTGTTTCAGGAGTGTCAGGAGAGCACCCAGCCCCTGCCTGTCCGTGGAGCTTGGGTTGGATTTCCCCAGTGCTGGGAGCTGAGCCCTGGTGAAAGACCTCCCTGCAAACCCCTGCCTTCCTGAACAAGGGAGATTAAAAAATGCCTCCAACAAAAAGAATCTCAGATAATCCCCTTCTTGCACCCTCACTGCAAACTGGTGATGAAACAGCAGTGACTCGTTTCCCCTGGGGGAAATCTGGGCAGAGAGTGGATGAAGGTTCCCCTGCCTGGCTGGAGTCTGGCACCTCTGGCAGTGCCAGGGCTGGCACAGGCACTGGGGGAGTGAGTCACTCACTCCCTTCCACTTGATACTCAGTCTTAATCACTTGGTGCAGTCATCCTGTGTACAGCCTTGAGTGGATTTGCATGGACAGATTGAATATGAGTCCCTTCTCCCTTATATTTCAGGATAAAGGACAAGTAGAAATGAGAAAGATAGGATTTTCCCCTCTTTTTTTCTACTAACAAATTATTTACAAATCCATTTAAATTGGATATAACTTAGCTCATCCTAATTTACTGCTCTATAAGGGAATCACAAGACAATAAGATCAGTGATAAAAGCAAGAAGTAGGTGTATTTAATGACTTTTTCCCCTACAGAGCTATGAGACAATATTGGAAGAGTGAGGCAAGGCTGGGAAAAGGAAATGGACCCACAAAATGCTCCGGATGGCTGATGGGCCCAGATGGCACCCAGAGGAACAGGATGAAGATGACAGTGTAATAAATAGTACTTTTATTTTTGCACATGAATTTTAGATAGCAAAGCAGGCACGGGAGGTGAAGCTGAGCTGGGAAGTGCTGGTGGCATCTTGGTGGCCAGGGAAGGTGGGCCAGGCTGGGCCCCACACAGGGGGAGTCACAGCCCCCCTTGGGTATGGGGCAGAGGGGCTCTGAGTGGGCTTGCTGAGTGCTTGGGAGCAGCCCTCATCTCTCCCCAAAAGCTGGTTGTTCAGCAAATCCCTGGCTGGGCCTGCAGCCCCAGCAGCAGGTCCCCCCTCCCCAGCAGTGCCCAGGGGCTGGGGGGTGAAAGGCAGCAGAGCAGAAGGAGCATTTGGTGTTTGGTCATTTTGGCTGGGCTGGTGGATTATAAATCACAATCAGCCTGAGGAGCTGCTGGGTGTAATTGTGGGGGAGCTGCAGGGACACGTGTGCTCACCCGGGCTGTCCTGGGGCAGCTGAGGATCCCATCCATGGGTGAATCCTGGGATCTGCCAGACAGCAAGTGAGCAGCTTCTTGTCTGTGGCCCAGGAGGGTCTTGGCTGATCCTGTTGGTGGCTCCTAACCTGCTGTGGGGGCTTTGCTCTAAGCCCTGCCAGGCTGTCAGGCAGGGATGATGCATATTCACCAGCTCAGCCCCAAGCCACCAGCTGATGTCCCTGACATGCCTTGATACCATCCCCATTGTGCTGCACAAAGCCATTCCCAGCCAGGCCCGGGGAGATTTCTTGTCTCAGCAGAGGGGAGGATCCATCCAGCTAATCCCCTCCAACTGCATCTCCTTCCTGACAGAGTTTAAGGACAAAGTGAGGTGGCACTGACCTGGCACTTGGCAGCTCCCCCCTGCCCTCGCTCCTTCCACGCTACCTGATTTTAGGTAAAACAAAGCCAGTCAGGGCTGGAATGAAAAATAAACTCCACGTGGCTTTCCCAGCCTAGCAGCAGACTTTCCCTTGGTGACTTGAAGCCTACTTAGATGGGACTTGGTTCTCACCTCCCTTCCCTGCAGCCCCAGGAGGCAGCCCTGCCTTCCATCCCAGCCGGTTGAGCAGCGAAAAACCCCCGAAAGGTCATGGGAAAAGCACATCACATCCCAGCTCATAAAGCCAGGCTGAAACTTCCTCTTCCACTTCTGGGATTCATCCAGTCCTTTCCCATTAAAATTAATGATAAGAGCACATCTCAGCTCCTTGGTAGCTCTTCAGCCCCTTCCTTTGCTGGATGCTGGAGCAGAGACAAGCCCAGGCTGCGTCCCTGGAGCCTCAGAGCAGAGTTTGCTTTTGCAGTCGAACAAAGCAGCTTCCTCTGCCCACTGGGGTTGCAAACCAGTGAGAAGTTGCTGCCTGGTTCTTGGTATTGATCTGTGATGCTGATCTGGGTATCTGTTAGCTGGACATCCCAGTCCCACCACAAAGTCTTGCTTGTGGGGAATTCCAGCGCGTCCTCCTGGCGCCGGTTCATGGGCTCTGCTGGCAAACACAGTTTCTAGTCCTCGGGGCCAGAAAGAGAAGCTGGAAAATGTGGCTCCTCGAGGCACTCAAGACAAAAGGCAAATGAACACAGACCTTCAGATATATTATCTTGCAGAGCATCGTGTGCTCCAAACCCTGTGGATGGTACCAGGGGGTGAGGGTGGGGAGAGCCAGCGGATAATCCCAACCTGCAGGCAGGAGCTGGAGCCAGGAATTATACCTGGAGTCAGAAACCAGCAGCAAAGCTGGGATATCCCAAGCCCACCCGTGCCATCCCAAGCCCAGTCCTCAGGCAGGGTTTCTCACCAAGTAGAGAGGAGCACTGGTTTTCCCTCTCGCTGCCTTTTCCTCCTGCTCCTCCCCTCCTCCTGGTGTTACTCACTGGATTATGCAATTCTTATCTCCCAGCCCTGCACATGCCAGTAACCAGTTGGGCAGCAAAAATATTCTGCTGGAAAAAGCAGTTTGTGTGACTCAGCTGCCTTCCTGGCTCCCAGGACTCACCCCGAATATTCTACAGGCTGCTTTTCCACTGCTTACCAGGGAAAAACAGAAAAAAGAAGAGGAAAAAAGGCCTGGCTTTCTCTTGGGACTGTTCAGTGTGCTGCTCAGCTCAGTTTGCTTCTGCTTCATTGGCCTACAAATCCAAATCCCCCTGAATAATTCAGCAGAGCTGCTGCTCTGCAGGTCTAAATAATTAATCCTGGATCTTTGAGGAGGGAAATGTGGTTACATTGCCCTTCAGAGCCAAGCTTTTGGGGTTCTTCATCTCCCTTCCAGAGCAGTTTCCCTCTGATCAGGCCAGGGCTGTTGGGAAAAGCTGCTGGGCTGAGGGCTTTGAAGGGAGCTGGATCCAGGGCAGGGCCTGCACCCATGGGTGGTGGCTGCTCTTGGTGCTGGGGCAGCACAGGCTCCTGCTCCTCCTTCTTTCAGGTGTTTGGGATCAGGGAGGGAGGTGGCTGAGGCAGCCTGGTCCTGGGGGATGCAGCAGGGAGGAGAAGGGATGGGGTGGCCGTGGAGGGGTCAGAGCTGCCACGTGTGACACACCCAGGTTGTGCTTCCCAGTCCCTTCCTCCTGAGGTGAGTGTCCCCCAGGGAGCTGTGGAGAACTCCAGCTGGATGCTGCACCAGCAGAGCTGCTTCTCCCAGGGGCTGTTTTCCTGACAACCTCCCTGCTGGTGGCAGGGGCAGAGTGATGCTCACTGACCCAGCGGGGACAGGGAGCACCTGAGCCCCCAGGGAGTTGTCCCCAGCCCCTGCAGTTTTGGGGCTCAGTGGCAGCAGCTCAGGCTGCACATGGATCCTGTTGAGAGCATTTTGTTTAAATAATTATGAAATCCTTCCAGGCCTGAAGAGCAGCCAGTTCTGAGGTGTAGATGGGGGCTGAGGGGTGGCTCAGGGAGCTTTTAGGGGTGACACTAGGCTGTGTCTGGGATGGTTTTGTGACTTAGGAACAGCAGAAAGAAGCAGGGGGGTGACAGATGCTTTTCCTTACTCTGCCAGTGCAGCCCTTGCCTTTGTCCTGGACCTCAAACCCATCCTGGTCTGCATCCCAGAACCCAAATGTGCCCTGGATCAGGGAGGAAGCAGAGATGAGGCTCAGAGCAGGCTGAGGGTGGCAGCATTTCTCCTGGAGGAAATGGGGGTAAAAGAGCTTGAGCAAAGACAAGGAAAATATCAGATGATGCCCTTCAGTGGTCAGGCCCTCTTTGTCCTCCTGAGCAGAAATGCCCCACTCTGCAGGCTGCAAAACATCCCTTAAATCCCTCACTGGTCTCCTTGTATTTCCAATCCCTTTCTCTGCATCCCTGTGATAAAAAGCTGCTTTTCCCCCATACTCTTCCCTGGTGTGGGGCTGGGGCCTTGGCCTTATCTCTGCACAGAGTAAGTTGATTTTCATGGCAGTGGGAGCACTGGCAATTACCACAATAAAGGGTGGGATTTGCAGCCAAGTGGGGGAGCAGGCTGACACCTCCATCACCCTCCTCTGCAGCTCAGGGGTTCCCCAGCTTCCTGGGCATGTGTGAGCTGTGCAAGGAGGGAATATTTCCCCCAAAATAGACAGGGCAGCAGCTCCCCTTCCCTTCCTCCTGCTCCTTTGCCCTGCGCATGGGACAGAGGTGAGATGGGGCTGTACTGGGGTGCAGGAGGGGGGTGCTGCTGCCCTTCTCCCCACGCTGGGAGGGGAGCAGAAGGAGAAGAGCTCAGACAACCCCTGCTTTTGGGCTCCCCCAGCACCATTTGCTCTGCATCTCAGTGGGAACTCGGCAGCTCCTTCCCAGGCTGCTGGTGTTTATGGTGCCCGTAAAACCCAAACGCACTTTGCAGTTGAGCTCTGTGTGTTATAAAACTGGAACCCAAACCCCAGGAAGGAGCGAGTCCTTTGCATAATGATCACACAGGGCTCTTGATGTGCTTTTGTAGCCTGCCAGGGCTGTGGTTCCAGCAGCTCCTCACCCTGCAGAGGGGTAATTAGAGCAGTGGGAGAGGCTGGTTGGGGCTCGCTGGACCCGTCCCCTGGGGAGACTTTGGTCCCTTGGTGGGAAGAGGAGCAGAGCTGGGGACAGCCTGGGGGGGTTCTACCCTGGGTGAGGGGTGGTTGGGCTGAGAGGTGGGAGCTGCATTGCCACAGGGAGAGGGGATGTGCTGGACTTCCCCAAAATGATGCTCTGACTTGGCCCCGGCTGAGTTTTGGGTGAGGACTGGAGGGTGTGGGGTCAGGACTGGAGGGTGTGGGGTCAGGACTGGAGGGTGTGGGGTCAGGACTGGGGGGTGTGGGGTCAGGACTGGAGCATGTGGGGTCAGGACTGGAGGGTGTGGGGTTATTTTGCACGGGAGAGGATCACAGCATGTTTGTGCAGGGGCAGGAGGCCATGAAAAGGTGCCAGGAAGTATTTTTAGGGGAGTTTTAGGAACAGTCACTGCTCAGGAGTCCTCAGACCTGAGCAGGGACGAGGCAATACCAGTCATTACTGAAGGGGAACTGGTGATTTGTTCACTTGGTACGTGCAAACCCTCCCTTGCATTTCCCCCTGCCTGCACCCACGGCTGGGTCCCCAAGTCCTGCCTTGGCTGGGGCTCCTGGGGAGGCTTGAGCCACTTTCAGGGCACTGACCAACCCCAGCTCTCCCTGCAGAAACATTTGTGCTGTGTCCCCTGCAGCCAGCTAGAAAACAACCCTGGGGCTGAGAGGAGAGCTTTCCTAAGGAGGTTTTTCTCTCAGCTCGAACACAGGATGTTTAAACTGGGTTAAAAGGCCCCAGGGGGGCAGTTTGGGGGATGCAGCTCAGCGTGGGAGCCTTGGATGCTGAACCTGGGGAGGAGCAGGAGCCAGTGCTTGGGAAAGCAGTTTTAGTGGGGTCTGAGAGCTCTTCCCCCCATTTGTTTGTTTATTTTGCCCTGGTGTGAAGCTCTTCTTTGGCTCCACTGTTGCCAACCCGAATCCCTTAAACCAACTTAGATCTCTTTGAAACTCGAGCAGTGATCCAGGGATTTATTGGAGCATAAACCCAGATACAAACTGGTTTCACTAAATCAGGGATGAAACCCCAAGCAGCTTTTTCTCTGCTTTCTCTCCAGGGGAGTTTAACCCAAGTTTCAAGTTGATTTAAGCTAAGCCTGGGTTGGGGGTGGCAAGAGATGGACGTGGCAGGAGGCTCAGATTTGGAAAAGCTGGATCTTGGGATGCCCAGCAGAGCAGAGCCAGGGTTGCAGACATCCCACAGCAGCCCTGAATTAGGGTAATTTGGAGCAATTTGGGAACCCCCAACACCTGGGCAGCAATCCAGGGTGGTGCAGGCAGCTGGGATGAAGCCTATAAAAGGGCTCCTGGGGAAGCAGAAGGGATTTGGCTGCAGATGGAGAAGGTTGGAGCTGTGGTAGATCCTGCTGACCCAGGTCAGTGTCTGTGTGTGCCCAGGCAGTCTCTGCTTTCCCTCTGCTTGTTGTTACCTGGTTCCAACAGGCCCTGGCAGGGCTGGGCTGTGCAGTTGTTCTGTGGCAGGATAAGAAAGAGCCACCTGAGCCATGTGGGTGTTGTTCTCTGCTTGAGAATGAGCAGTCCAGAGGGGAGAATTAAAGCAGGAGGAGGAATGCAAACCCTTCTCCTGGCTGCTCCCCAGGCTGGGGGGCTGCAGGGCTGTGTGCCCTGCTCTTCTCCACCTCTTGGAGCTGTGGGAGAACTTGGAATCCAAACTGCCCTGGGACAAGAAGTGTCTGCTGTTCTCCTTGCTCGGGAGAGTGTTTTGTTTCTGAGGACCACCAGGATGTTTCTGGAGAAGAGGGGTGGGGAGGTTTGCACTGTTTGGCCTGCACTTGGCAGCTCTGTGGGGCCAGCTGGTTAATGGAGAGAAAACCCAGGGAGGGGGCAGAGCTGGGACTGACTTTATTTTTTTGCCAGAAACCCAGCAAAAGGCTGGTACTGTGTGTGAGGGAGGGGTGGGGATTGGGTGGTGGGGGTGCAGAGGAGCTGGCAGTGCTCTGGGCTGGCCACAGTGTGCCCTGGACAAGCAGCTTTGGGGTGGGTCTTGTACCAGATTCTGTCACTTTGGGCCTTTCCCTCAAAGCTCCCCCCATGGGAAAGGTTTATCTGCTCTCAGGATGGTCTGTCCTACTTAAAAAAAGCTGGAAAGGTGATTATGTGGGGCTGTAGAGGTGGGAACAGACAGGAGTTTGCTGGGGAGGGAGTGGGATTTAGCAGCTTGGTGTGAGCTGAGAGGGTTGTGCTGCTGGTTTTGGGGCAGATCTTGGGCTTGGATGGTCTGGGGTGAAATGTTTTCCTTCTTCTTGTCTGCCTTGTCCCTGGGGTGTTCGTGGGCTGCCTCCTGCATCTGCCCTGTGCCTGTGAAGTGGAGGCAGGTTAAAGGCAGTGGTGCAAGTAAATCCTGGGTTAGCCTGGAATGGGATGAGTGGCACCTGGTTGGAGTGGTCCCTGGTGTGTCCTGGGAGATGAAATCAGGGCTGGGAGGGAGGTGTGGGAGGAGCAGACAGGACTGGTGTGGAGATAAGGTCTGGTTTGTCTATGCAGAGTGGGTCTTGGAGTCAGCACCCAGCCCAGCCAGGGCCCTGGCAGGAGAAAGCTGAGGGGGCT
>NW_009952561.1:261240-270755 GCF_000747805.2 Chaetura pelagica | reverse complement strand
TGTCCCCGGGCACCAGGGATGGGGAAAAGCCTTTTTACCCTGGGAAATAAGGGAAAAGGGTCCTTTTTATGTGTGTGAAGGGAGGGGCTGTGGTGGGTGAGCAGGAGCTGAGACCCCCCTGGCTGGGCCTGTTTTGCTTGGTGGTTTGGGGGGTTTTGAAGGTGTTTGAAGGACCCCGGGACCTGTGTTCCCTTGTGCTGCTGCAGGGGAGGGGAGAACAGAGCTGGTGAAAGGGACCTGGGGGTCCTGGTAGGCAGGAGGGTGACCATGAGCCAGCCCAGTGGCCAAGAAGGCCAATGGCATCCTGGGGTGCATTAGAAAGGGGGTGGTTGGTCAAGAGAGGTTCTCCTCCCCCTCTATTCTGCCTTGGTGAGGCCACATCTGGAGTATTGTGTCCAGTTCTGGGCCCCTCAGTTCCAGAAGGACAGGGAACTGCTCGAGAGAGTCCAGTGCAGAGCTACGAAGATGATGAAGGGAGTGGAACATCTCCCTTATGAGGAAAGGCTGAGGGAGCTGGGTCTCTTTAGCTTGGAGAAAAGGAGACTGAGGGGTGACCTCATCAATGTTTACAAATATGTAAGGGGTGAGTGTCAGGGGGATGGAGTTAGGCTTTTCTCAGTGATGACCAGTGATAGGACAAGGGGTAATGGGTGTAAATTGGAGCAGAGGAGGTTCAAGGTGAATAGTCAAAAGCATTTTTTTCCTGTGAGAGTGACAGAGCACTGGGACAGGCTGCCCAGGGAGGGTGTGGAGTCTCCTTCTCTGGAGACATTCAAAACCCACCTGGATGTGTTCCTATGTGATGTACTCTGGGTGACCCTGCTCTGGCAGGGGGGTTGGACTAGATGATCTTTTGAGGTCCCTTCCAGCCCCTGGGTTTCTATGATTCTATGACAAGTTCTGCTCTGAACCACTTAGCAGTGAAAGGTTTTGCTTTGAACCACTTAGGAGCTGAGTAGCTCTCCCTGAGCTGGGGGAAAGGGAGGATGATGCCCAGAGCTTCCCAAGGGAGGAGCAGGTACCTGGGAAGGGATGGGTGGTTGGGCTGGGCTGGGGGATGCAGGGAAGCCTGGCCAGCCTCCTCCTTCCATCCCAGCCTCCTCCAGGAGTGGTTTTGGTTCTGTTCCTCATGCATACTAAAAGCCTGTTTACAGTGTGTGTTATTTCACATCAACAAACCCTGTTCCATGCCCAGGGCCCTGCTGAGAAGCCACCTGAGAGCTGCACCACTAAGAGATGGAGCTCATGCATTTTGCATGCCCAGTACTTTGGGCTGGATGATTAGGAAGCAGCAACACCCTGTGCTGGGCTTTGCTGTCTGGTTTTCTCCTGCCTGTTGGTGGTGAGAGCAGCTCCTTGGACCTCATCCTCCAAATTAGTTGAGAGGTGATGGCACAGAAAGGGGGAGCATCAATCCCCAAACCAGGGTGTAATTAAAAACATTCCAGCTCTTTACTCCTGCAGTCTGCTCCAGGGATAGTTCTTTGCTCTCTCCCAGTGCTGGGCCAGGAGCTGCTGATCCTCCAACCCGTGTCCTCCTGTAATCAGCCCCTCAGTGCTTTTTTTGCTGCCCTGCTCTATCTCATCTCATTCCATCCATGAAACTTGGTGTGGTTGGTCTGTGAAAATCCCCGTGGACATTTATCATCGCAATGGTTGTGGATGTGCCTGTGCATCCAAGCAAAGAGGGAATGGAGACAAACAATGTGCATTCGAGGCTCAGCCTGTCTTTTATGTGGCTGTAAACAAGACACAGAGGCAGAGCTGCAGAGGGAGGGTCCTTGGGTGGGTTTGGACAAGGCAGGTGCCACGGAGAGGGCTGCTTGCAGAAGCTCTGCTGGCCCTTCCATCAAAAAGGGCTGCACCAGAGCAGGTCCCTCCCTGTGGTGACCCCTTTGCATGGCCAGGTGTGCCCTTGGCACCTCTCACATGCTGTGTCCCCAGAGCTGTGACTCCCCAAAACCCTGCCAAAGAGGAAGAGCTCTCCTGGTTTCCCAGGAGATTCCAGCACACAACAGGTGATTTAATTACTGTAATCAGAACAAGGCAGGGAAGTGATTCATAACTAGACTTACATTTTGCAAACATCAAATGTCATTTTCTTTTTTTTTAATACTGAGGCATATTACAGTAATCAGGTTATTAGCAAAGATCCTGTGCTATTCCTGGTAAGACAAGCCTGGCTGGGATGAAACGTCTCGGGCCCTGGGGCAGGTTTTGCTTTTGGACCTTGTAGTGACCCCACAGGCTGCTGGTCCAGGCTCTGCTGGGTTTCATGGGACAGCCTGTGCTGTGGGCTGCTGCAGGCTCCTCGGGTGACCTTGGCAATGTCACTGCCTGCTTGTTTCTCCATTTTCCAGCCCTAGTCTTGGCCATACCTGCAGTGTCAGGTCATGGATAACACGCTGTGCCTTGCTCGCTCCTAGGAGATGCCCCTCACCTTTCCATGGGGATGCCCTGTGGCTCTGCCCAACTCTTTTCCTCTTCCAAGGAGCCTTTTCATTGCACAGGGCTGGGATGTGGCTGTGGTGCTCAGGGCAGAAAGCTGGTTCCTCCTGGCTGCACCACTTTGGCCAGGGAGAAGCCAGGAGCAAAGTTCCAACCATCTGCCCAAGCTCAGAGCTCCCAACTTGTGAGCACAACACAGTGGGGAGGGTGAAGCCAGCCAGGTCCCCCAACTCCTCCCCAGCAGTGATGACTAAAAGCCCCTCTAATTTCTTTGCATCTCATTGTGTATTGATGGCCAGGGATGTCGGGTAACCATGGCAACTCATTGATTAGCATCCAGCCCCTGTGAAATGAAGAACATGCAGCCATAAGAATTACAAATGATGCTGTATTGTCTGCTGCCAATAGGCTGATTACTGCCATTTTCTGCCAGGTAGACCAGCTTTTACAGGCAGCCCTGGTGGTGTGTAATTACCATGCTGGGATTGATGCATTGCTATAGTTACTATCTGCTGTGTTCCCTGACTAATAGTTTTTAAATTCCTCTTCAGATGGAAATGCATTGCCTGGAAATCTGAGAGGCAGAGGCCTCCAGAGCCAGGAGGTTCATCCTGACAGGAGCCAGTTTGGGTGTGGAGAAGTGTCTTGGGATATCAAATGGGGTGGTCAGAGGAGAGAGTCACTGGAATCAAACCAGTGGTGGGGTTGGGTGAATATGGGGAGAAACCAGGCTGTGAGCTGGGGGGGAAGCTGTGAGGGCACAGGCAGTTGAAATGTTTCTCCAGGCCTAAAATGTTTGTCAGCTGGTGATGCCACGTGGTTGTCTTAAAGAATAAAACCTCCAACAGGAAAATAACCAAACCCTGGATCTGAGTGGGATCTGGAGTCCTGCAGGATGAAAACCTCCCAAGGTGAGAAGCAGAGAGATTTTTCCACACCAGTAGATGCAGCCCATGGGGTGGGCTCTGAGAATTGGGTCTCAAAACCTTGGTGGTGTTTTCATCCATCACGGTTTGATGGGCAGGAGGAGGAAAGTGGGCTGAGCTGGGGCAGGATGGGGGGACAGGCTGCAGGAGCTGCTGGGTTTGTTCTCCCTGCTGTTGATCTGAAGCCATCCCAGCTGCAGGAGCTGGTGCTGCTGGCAGCTGGTGAGTCAGTGACTGATGCTCAGCCCTTGGTGCTCCAAACCTCCCCTGGAAAGGGATCAGGCAGAGCCTGGCTCAGCTCTGGGGGACTCACAGATGGACTTGGCCTTTCCCAGGGTGAGGATGCCAAGCAGTGCTGCAGACCTCTCCCCTCCCCTGCGTGTGGCTGCTGGTGTTTAGACAAGTGCAGAACCTACACAAAGTTAAAAGGGGCTTGTTTCTTTTCAGCCTGAGTGCAGCCAGGGTAATTTAGTAGAAAAATGTCATGCTAATGCAATTCAAAGTTCAAATGATCTTTCATTTTGAGGGAAAGGAGAATGTGTGTGCAGTCAGAATGTTAAAACCCACTACTTGCCCTGCAATTCAAATAGAAATATGAGCTTTGGGGGATGCATAAGTCACATGAAGTACTGTGAGTGGAACACAAAATGAATAAAAATGATCCGGAAGCCATTATTAGCATTGCTGGGGGGCAGAGCCAGCTCAGAACAAGTGTAGCTGCAGTTGGGAGCAGTGCTGGGAAGGAGAAGCTTGCATGAAATCACAGTAACATGGCAATAATGAGAAAAAGTTATCAGGAAGACATTGTTCATATTAAGAACTGAACGGTGCAGCCCAGGTGCTCCTGCCCCTCTCCCTTCCATCCCCATCCACCTTCAGGAGGGTGCTGGGCTGGAGGGAGGCAGGTTGGGCTGAGATGGGGGAGGAGGAGCTCAGCTCCTTGCCTGGAGGACACAGTTGGGATGGGGTGGCTCTGCAGGGTGGTGGGTGTCCCCTTGCAGTGGGTGAACAGGCTGAGATCCCGGGCTGAAGGTGGTGGTTGTGCTTTAGGAGCCTCATCCTCCTGGAGAGGGGGGGAGGAAATGAGTGGGTTTGGGAAGAGCAGCTGGAGCTCAGGGTGGTTTCTGTGGGGAAACAGGCAGCCCTGCTCAGAAAGGTCCAGGCCTGGGGAAAATAAGCATCATTGTCCTGTTCCACTCACTTTTGAAGCAAAGGAAAGGGGAAACGAGGGGATTTTGAGGGAGGTTTTGCCAACAGGACCTTCCAGGCACCTCCAGGAGCCAACAGCAGCACTTGGAGGAAGCAGCAGAGGAAGCTCCAGGGACAGAAACCCTCCTGCCTCACCTGAAGGTTGCAGCCAGCTCTCAGGGGTCCCCTTGGCTTTATCTTCCCTTCAGAGCATTGTCCTTTGGGTCCCCCCAGCTCTCCCTCCTCTTCCCCTCCAGAGTCCCCCTCCCCTTGGCAAATATTTCCAGCTCTGTGGTTTTATGGGCCCCACCAGAGGTTTCACACTCACATAAAGCTTTCAGGGCCCATGATTAAAAGTCAATAGTGGGAACGTTTGCTGGGCTGCTTAGGAAAGGAGGGGGGGAAAAGGAAGGCAAAGCATGTCCCAAAGGAGGTGGTGGGAAGCCAGGGGGCTGGAAGGAGCCATTCCAGGCTCAGGTCCATGCTCAGTTGTGCCACCAAAGCTGAAGGGGGATGGATGGGAAGGACCCAAAGTGTGTTTTACAGCAATGAGGGATTCATCCCACAGTGCAGACAGGTTAAAATGATGCCCAGTGAACCCCTTGTGAACACCCTGATTTTTTTTTCCTTCAGTAAAAAGAAAAATTGGCTTCATCCTGGCTCAAACCAGGGTACCCCTCCTACCTGGCCATGCAGGAAGGCTCAGTCTGCTGGGAAAACACCTGGGAGTTGTGCTTGAAATGCAGGTCACTACCCTGAGCAGAACTGGGGTTCAGCTCCTGGGGCTGTGACTGTAATTCTGAAGTGTGTGTGTCCAGAGGAAAGGTGTTGCTGAGGTGATTGGGTATAAAAGAGAACAGACACACTGAGGGTTTGTCTGGTGAAGCCCTGGTAATCTGGAGGGCACAACTGGATTCCCTGTGATCCTGGCATGTGTGGTGCTGAATTCCCAACGTTCTCATTGCTGTGGTACCCAAAAGGTGCTGGAGTATTTTAATGAGAAATGATGTTATGATGTTCCCATGTGAAGCAGAACTCTTCCCTCTGTTCTCTGGGTGATTGTTTGCAAGTATCTGATGGTTGGAAAAGAAAAGGTAATTGCAGAAAGAAAATGAGACTCAGGAAAACTGGTTTGGAAGTTGAGTTGTGGCACGAGCAGCATCGTGGCTGATTGCCTGGGTTTGATGAAAATCATTTGCATATTCCAGTTTTACTCACTGTATTTGACATTTGTCTGCCTCTTCACCAGCCTGCCAAACCTGCCCAGATGGTTTTTATGGCCTGAAACAAGAGAATTGGTACCCTGGGGATTTTTCATCCCCTGGTTTGTGTCTGTGTGTGTGGACGTGTCGCTCTGACTTACCCGAGTTCAGCTCTTGGTGTGAAACACTGGGCTGTTCAAACAGCTCCCTGTTCCCAGCAGCTGACAAAGCCTCCCTTAATTTAATAGAGTTGCTCTAGTGCAATTGCCACAGCTGTTCCCCTCCCTGGGGGCTTGGGAATGTGCTTGGCTCTGCTCTGGAGCAGGGAGAGGTGCCCTGAGCTCATCCCTGGTCCCACTGAGCCTGGAGACACTTTGAATTGGTCTTTATCATTAATTCTTGGGGGCAAGACTGGACAGAATAAAGGAACAGGTTGTCCAGGGAAGCTGTGGCTGCCCCATCCCTGGGGGTGTTGAAGGGCAGGTTGGATGGGGCTTGGAGCAGCCTGGGCTGGTGGGAGGTGTCCCTGCCCATGCAGAGGGGTTGGATCTGGATGAGCTCTCAGGTCCTTCCAACTCAAGAACAGAAGAGATGCAATTTCTGACCCAAAGAGCTTAGGATCAGATTTAATAAAGGTATTTAAGGAGCTGTGCCCCCCCTGGGAACAGTGAGGGGAGACTCCTGGCTTTGCACCATCCCACTTTTCAGGTGGGACAGACAAGGACATTGTTGTTAGGGAGCAGATGAGTGAGATCAGTGTAAAATAATAACAAAACTTGACAGGAACCATGTTGGTGGTTGCTCCAACCCCCAGTGTGAGCCCAGAGCTTTGTGCTCTAAACCACAGACCTGAAGCCACATGCTGGGGGGGCACCAGGAACCTCTGCTTGCAAAACCTGTCAGAGATTTTGTCACTTTTTGGAGATTTTGTCTTTTTTTTTTGGCCTTGCCAAACTGCTTAAACACCTGTGGGGCTCGTGTGCTCCCTTTCTGCAGGAGGGAGGTGATATCTACTGATCTGTGCTGTGGTTCATCCTGCTGGGGCTGGGCTGGTGGTGCTGTCAGCAGCAGAAGTGATACCAACCCAACCAAGACAGGATGTTTCTCACCTGGTATTTCATATCCCCACTTCTCTTTTCATCATCTCCAAGCTGGTTGTTATCCTATCAGGGCTTTTAAGTGTAATGTGGTCTTTGGGGTTGTTGTTTTTTTTTTTTGATCTGTCTCAAGGAGAGAGAAGGAGGGAGTTTTGTGCAGCCTGGGGAGCAGGGGTTCCCAGGGAGATCAGAGCACCTTGGGGGGGGTTCCCTGTGTCCTGGGCAGCTTTGTAGTGCAGGGATGATGGTGCTGGGGTGAAGCTGAAGGAAGGCATCCAGCTGAGACTTGCAAAGGGCCTGCTGAGCATCAGCTCAGCTCTGCTGCAAACCTCTGCCAGCTCCCAGCTGGGCCTGCAGAGCTTGGAAGGAGGGCAGTGCTGGAGAAAGCCGGGTGTGGAGCTCAGCTGGAACCCTTGGCTGGTTGGGAAAACACCCTGGCCCTGCAGGGGAGGCATTTGCAGCCTTGGGGAGTCTGAATCCAGAGGTGCTTCAATGAAACAGGGCTTTTAAAAACATTTTTCTGGTTGGGGATGAATTAGGGGGGGAAAAGTGCAGAACCCAAGTGCTCCAGCCAGGGCTGGAAGGGCAGGTTTCTCATCCCCAACGTGGCAATAATTCTGCAGACCCAGGGAGGGAAATCCTGCCCTTAGGACCCTGCAGCAAACCTGTCCCTCCCTGGCTGGAGGGAAGTGCCAAGGGTGGCTCAAGGGAAGGGCTGCTCTTGGGGGACACCCCCCTTGGGGTGTGTGTGTGCAGATTTCCAGGCTGTAGGGATGTTTATTGGGTGTTGTTGGTTCCTTGGATGACAGAAGCTGGTGAGCAGCTCCCAGCAGCAGAGCTGCCAGGCCCATTAGTGCCCTCAGAGGATTCATTACAGGGATGTAAACCCTGCTCTTCAGATGGCTCCGGGGTGGGGGGGGGTCAGTAAATCAACTGGTTATTGCAGGCAACTTCTCCCAAGGCTTTTTGCCAAGGGAGAGGGAGGAGAAAAATGCAGTGTCAGAACCCAGGGCTGAGTTCTCTGCTCTTGAAGGGGCTGCAGAGCAGGGGGGACAACTGGCAGGGTCTGTCAGCCCAGAGAGCCAGGCCTGGGAGTGATAAATAAAAGTGAATGGAGGGAAAAAAACAACCACCCAACCCCCAAAACCCCAACTAATGTAGTTCTTTTGCTAAAACTGGTTGAAAAGTAGAACTTAAGAGCTTAACTCTGGTGGCACGAGATCCTAAAGCAGGTTGTGGTGAGCAGTGTGGGTTCTGCTCTCAGGCTGCTGTAAATCTTGGGGAGCTCCTCAGAATTGGTGATGAGATCATGGGCAGCCAGTGAGGAGGCTTGAGATGGCTCAGCCAGAGTGGGGGAAGCAGCTTTGGCTGAAATCAAAGGCTTTGGGAAGATAACTGAGTGGTGATGCCTTTCCAGGAAACCTGGTTGCTTATTGGAAGGGTGACTTTGTCCCTAAATTAAGTTCCTCAAAGGACTTATTTTTGGGGGCCAGAAATCTGAAATATCTGGAATGAGATGCTGATTTACTGTTGGGAAATAACCTCAGGCACAAGAACAGACTTCAGAGATAACACTGCAGGCTTCAAACAACCCGTGGGTCACACCTGGTGATACCTGAGGCCATTTGTCACTGCTGTGCAAGGTCAGCCCTTCTCTCTGCTCCTCTTGCCCAGTCCTGCTGGGAACAGGGCAAACCTGCAGCCCCAGAGGGGCTGGAAATATCCCCTGCTTTTGATACCCATTTTTTTCCCTCTTTGTGGAGGGAGGAATGTTTGGTGTCAGTGACAGTTTTCCTGCCTTTTCCTTCTTTCCCTCTCCACCCAGGAAGGCTACAAGGTGGTTTCTCACTTGTACTAAATGACTCTCATCTGCTGAGGAAGTTTCCAGGCAGGATTCACAAGCAGTTGCATTATGAATTCCCCCTGCCTGGCAATAACTTCTTTATGAGGGGTTTTTTTTATTATTATTCTTTAGATTATATATTAAGACCATTTTTTTGGGGGTGCCAGGTTTGCTCATCCCTTGCCCTTGAATTCCCTCCCCTTTCCTTCCCCCTTTTCACCTGAGTGGCATTTGCAGAGAAGATGTTTAATGCAGCTCTAATCCCCTGATTCCCTGAGGTGCAGGGATGCAGCTTTACAGACCTGTAAATCCAGGAAGATAAAGTGAATTTTTATGAGTCGTGTTGCCATGAAAGTACTGAAAAAAAAAAAAGTGGCCTAATATGAAACAGTCAATAACAAATTTGCCTAATAGCTGCATTTATTAGAGGGGAAAACACTGGGAGAAAGGCTGTGCCAGGGAGGTGGGGGGGCATGTTGGGCTGGGGGTGAGCAGGCTTGAGGGCTGGGGAGTTAATGGGGTGCAGGGGGGTGACAGATCCCCCCCATAGCCCTGCATGAATGTCTTTTGGGGGGCTGTGAGACCCCCAGTCCTGCACACATGCCTTTCCAGGGGGCTGTAGGACCCTTTCCCACCCCCCCAGCCCTGCAGACTTGGTTTTCCAGGACAAACCCCTGGGTCCTAGTGTTGCCTTTGCAGCTGGGTGGCTGGGGGTGCTGCTGGGCAGGGCTGGGGGGCTTTTCCCCCCCTCCAGATCTGTAGCCCCTCCGGCCCCAGCCCCATATCAAGCTGCTCATCCTGAGGGCAGCCC
>NW_009952561.1:243473-260759 GCF_000747805.2 Chaetura pelagica | reverse complement strand
CTAGGTGGCACAAGTCACTCGTGCAAGGAGCAGCCGGGCTGGCCCCGCTCCTGGAGCCGCCCAGAAACCTGGGAAACCCACCTTCAGCAGTGGGAAAAATCCAGCCAGCCAGCCCTGCCCCAGCCCGGGTTCAGGGCTCTGCCCTCCCACAGCCCGGGGGGATGGGGGGGGTTTGGGGAAGGGTCTGCCAGCCCCAAGGTTGGATCCTCCTGGTGAATCTTGTGCTGGGACTGCTGGTTTGGGTTAGGGGAGGGCTGAGTTGCCCTGTGGTTTGTGTGCCTGTGATTCCTTTCGGGAATGTTGGGCAGGTCCCTCTGCCCCTGGGGCCAGAGGAGCAGTTTTCCCTCTGCACATCCCTGTTCTCCTCTCAGCACTCATCTCCAGCTGCCCGGCCACCTTGTCCTTGCTCAGCCTTTTCTAGTTCTGCTCCTCCAGCTCCTCCTCTCCAAAACAGGGAGGAAAGCAAAGAGAGAGCAGATCTGAGTGTCTTCTGGCTGCTTCTCCAGCCTGGGATGGCCCAGGCAGCTCCAGCTCTGCCCTTCACCAGGCACCCAGTTCAGTGAGAGGCACAGGGCAGTCCCAGGTGCCTCTAAGGTTTGTCACAGCTTTTATGTGGCTGGGATGTTTTCTGCAGAGATGCTCTCAGCTGGCAGCAGCAGCTGCCACATCTCCCAGTCCCTAATGGTGTCCCTTGTTGGTGGTGCTGGTGGTGCTGGGAGGCTGTGGTGCTACTGGGCCAGAAAGCTGAGTGAGAGACACATGATGCAAAATCAATCCCTGGAGCCCCCCCCGAGCAGCTTTGGTACCAAATGTTGTAGCAACAACAAAAGCAACAGCTTCTTCCTCAAGTTCTTTGCCCTGGATGTTCCCCCTGGGGTGGAGATGAAGCTGCTTTGAACAAGGAGAGGAACATGAGCAGCCTGTGCCTCCCTGTGCCAACACCTGGGAGCAGAGAAGCTGCTGCAGAGGGAACACCCTGGAGCTGCTCTGTGCTCCAGGAGGGTGGGGATGTGAGCAGGGAAAGCAGCCTGTGCCCTGGGGCTGCTGCAGAGGAGGCATCAGGCAGGGGCTGCTCATTTGATCATGCAACAATTAGAGAGGATGGCTAATGAGCTAATTGTTCATCCCAGCCCTAAGAGCTGAGAGCAGATAACCTATTGGTGCTAATCCAGGCTTCAAAGACTTGCTCTGCCAAGTTATCCCCTCTAATCCTGTCTTATCTTGGTCAACTGGTGATGGTAAAATAGAGATGTTGCCAGTGCTTGTGCTGGGAGGAGAACCCAGAGAGCTGAGATGGTGGGAACCTCATAGGGCTCCAAACTCCCAGGATTTACCCCCCAGTGCCTGATCCAGCCCCTTGCTGGGAGCTGGAATCCTCCCCAGAAACCTTCCTGGAGCTGCTGCAGAGTTTGCAGACCCAGCCTGTGCTGCTGGGGGGACACGTGGGGTCAGCCCAGGGGTCAGACTGAAGCTGGTAGGAATCACAGTGCAGAACTCAGGCTCAGATCTGCTGCTGGGCATGGTTATGTGCAGTGAGGCACATGTGGGAAGGAATCAGCTCTAAACCTGGTGTTTCCCCATGAGGTTGGGAGCTCTGTGGGTGCTGCAGGGCTGGTTGCACCCAGGGGTACAGCTGTGGCCAGCTTTTCCTTTAGGAATAACCCAGGGCTGTGAAAAAGGTCCCCCCTGATGAGAGGCTGCCAGGCTTGGGGCTGAGCCCTGTGGCAGGTGAGGAGATGCCCCACAGGGCTGGGGGGTGCAGGTGCTGATGTGGGGGTGCAGCAGGGTGTGAAGAACAGATTTGGGGCCAGAGGGGACTGGCAAACATCTGGGCAGAGGTGGCAGGTGCAGATGGCTGTTCCTGCCTGAACATCTGTCCCTAGAAAGCATCCCCTCAGATCCAGAGCCCAGCAAGCACAAACACTGCTTGTAGACAAGGATATTCTACAGCTTTTGTGTCCCCCCCGTGGACTCCAGCTGGTGTCTGGGGATGCAATGAAAGAGCCTTAAACTGGGGAAACTTTATTGGCAGCTCATTATCCAGCTGCACTGCTTGTCCCTGCTCAGAGAGAGCAAGGTGGCAAAAAGGCTTTGTTGAGTGCAAGGTGGACTCAGCCTCCTTCCTCCAAGCTGATATCCTGGGGGTCAGCAGCCTCCTGGCAGGGTTTGGAAGGGCTGGAGGTGACTTTTCCATAGAGGGGAGAAGAAAAGCTGAGGGGAAGCATCTCGGTCTCACCACCTCTGTTCCCTGGAGCAGGGAGAAAAGCAGACGCCTCTGCAGAGCATCTTGGGCTGAATGGGAGAGCCAGAGCCTGAGGTTAATCATCCAGGCTGGGCACTGACAGAGCATCTTGATGCACGTAAGAGCTCTTCAGGAGAAGCATAATTTCTCTGCATGTGCACCACTTGCAAGAACAAAACAGCTCCCTGGAGCTGGTTGCAATAACAGGATTGTCTTCTGAAGCAAAACCAGAAAGCCAGAGGGCTTTGGAAAGGGCAGTGCAGAGGCTTTTAATGTTGTTCTTTTAAAATCAAGATGATGTTTACTACTTCCCTCCTTTTCCCCCTTGCCCATGCAAAGCAGATGTTGGGGTGGAAAAGGCAACCACGCTGATCTGAGGGGGCTTCTGGAGGTGGGACTGTGCTGGCTTGGGGAGCATCTCCCAGTGTGGAGGGGCCCTGTGGGCAACCACCTCTGCAAAACAGGGTGGGTGGGTGCTGGGGACACTGTCTTCAGGATGGGGAGGGTGGCAGCTGAGCTGTGTGGGTCGAGCCTGGTGCTGTGTGGGTGGGGATGTGTGATGGATCTGAGCTGCTGCTGGGGTGAGCACCAGGGCACCCAAATAACATGGCTGTGGGCAGCACCTCTGGCTCTTCCCACCTGGATCTGCTGCTCTGGCTCACCAGAAGGACTGGGGGAGATGCTGTGGGGGTGCAGTGTGGAGGAGGGTGAGGGAAGTGGGAATTCAGGATGAGGAGAAAAGCGAGAGGAAGGGAAGAAGGAAGTGGCAGGGATGAAGGCAAGTGTTGCTAATGTTGAGCAAGGCCTCCAGGGTTATCCTGGGTTTGGGGATGATTAATGTGCTGGAGGACTCATCTCTCTGTGGTCTGCTGGCCAGGTGATCTGTCACTGCCTGGTGATGGACTGCCTGGTTCCCCTGTGCCACCTTCTTAAGGTGGGTTATTGATGGGCCACCTTTACCAACCATTCCTCCTAATTACTTTTTGGTCCAGAAAAATAGCTGTCAGAGCTGGCTGGAGAGCAGGTGAAGAGGTCTGGCTGCAGCAGAGGCTGTCAAGAGATGGACAAAGCCTGTGGCCCAGCAAATCTGTCCCTGACATCCCAGGGACAGCAGCTCCAGACCTGCTGGGTTGCTGAGGAAGGTGTTTAATCCTGGAGGGGGTAGTGCTGGGCACTGCACTGGCTGTGGGGTGGGATGTTCCCTGTGGGGTGGGATGTTCCCTGTGGGGTGGGATGTTCCTCGTGGGGTGGGATGTTCCCTGTGGGCCCAGGTGCAGGGGTGTCTTTGGGTGTCAGTCTCTGTCACTCTAGTCTCAACAGCCCGTGTGAAGGGGCAGTGATGGGTGGGGATGCCTGGTCTCCTGCCCTGCCTCCTCTCCCCCTGATTGATTTGTTACCCGTGTCAGAGCTTTCAGCTGTGCTGGGCAGAGAGGCTGGAGGATCCTGCTCTGCCCTTTCGCCCCGTGTTTGTTGCCTTTGCACTGAGCTCAGATTAGCTGAAGAAAAGCTGCTGCTGGTTTGATTGACTCCCAGATCAATTAAAGCAGCATGTGGACAGATGGAGGGCTCGGATCCGGAGCTTTACCCCCAGCTCCTCCTCTCTCTGCTCTCCAGGGACCTTTCAGGTTAATTACCTAGATCTCTTGCTGCCTTTTCCTGCTGGCCCTGAAGGACTGTCTGGCTAATGCTGCCCTACGTGGCCAAGGCTGCTGTGAATCCAGGCTGGGGAGGTGCTGGGGGGAAGGAGGGAGGCAGAGAATTGATTTGCTCCATCAGGCACCAGCAGCAGTTGCTGCCGCTGTTTAATTCTCAGTTCAAGCCCCGTGGAGAATGCAAAGGGCTCTGCTCCTCAGCCAATTTACAGCTGCTGACAAGCTGCTAAACAACATCTTTGTTACGTGCATGTGTGAGTCCATGGGCTCCTCTGAGGGTGGCAGAGGATGCACAGGCAGGGGAGGAGTGTGGAGGCTGCTCCTGCTTCCCCTGGCTGCTCCAGCACAGCCCTTCTGCAGCCAGAGCTGCTCCTGCTGCCTTCAATGGGTTTTTGGAAGAGGTTGATGGATGAAAGTTGACCCCAGATGGAGCTGGGGCCACCAGTGTGGGTCCCAGTGGATGACTGGGATAAGTGAGGGCAGGGATGGACAAGCTGCCCTGCCAAGCCCGTGGATCTGGGCACTGAGCCCCTGCAGAAACCAGGCAGCAGAGCTGTGCAAAGCCTGGGGGGTTGGGTTCCTCTGTCTGGGATCTGCTGGGTGAGGGGATCACCCTGGAACAGCCTGGGATGTTGGTTGTGAGGCAAGTGCCTTCCAGCTGTGAGCTGGGGGTGAAGAGGGAGGAGATGAGGAACCAGCCCTACATTGGGCTCCAGGCTTGGCTTTAAGACAACTTTTGATATCAGCATCAATTGAACTTGCACCTTTCCCCAGGACACAGACCCTGTGGGCACATCCAGGCACTGAGAGCTCCATGAATCCCCACTAAGCCCACTGGGCTGCTCTAATCCCAGGCTGGAATTCCCACCTTCAGGAAGGCCCTGCCAGTGCATTGAAGTAAATGACCTTCCCTAATAATGACACATCAATTACTGGTGCTGCTTCCAAGGAGGATGCCTTGGTTACCTTGGGCACAAAGCAATAAACCTGTAGGTCCTCTCTGCCAAAAATCAGCTGCAGGGAGGCAGCCAAAATAATAAAGAATAATCCAACCATACAGACAACAAGTGAATGAGTGACCCACTTTCACTTGGAGGTGCTCAAAAGCAGCAGAGAACTGAGACATTCCCAGAAACTTTGTTGGGTTTTATTAAGATATTTTGCTTCTATTTACATATTTTTTTTTCCCCCCCTCTCTTTTTGGTCATAATGAGCCTCATCACTGAGTTCCCTGGTTGGGATCAGGCCAGTTTCCACAGTGTGGAGCTTGGCCAGGAGCTCCAATGTGGCTCCTGACAGCTGGAGAAATGGTATGGGGACCAGTTTTGGGATGTTTGGGGGGTGGGGGGAGGAGAGGACCCCCCCTTGCCCACCCCTCTCTCCCCACATCTTTGCTGCAGGGTCATTAGCAGCCCTGCCCCTTGGGTGGCACGTGGGCCTCCCTCCTCCTGTGCTGCTGCTTGGGGTGCCAGGATTGATGGGACATTTAATCAAGCAATTAGGGAGGGGAAAAAATAACCCACCTTGTTCCAAAACACCAAGCCAGCAGAAATGAGTCTGTGTGGTTTCTAAGTGTTTTCAGCCCAGCACCATTTTCCAGGCTGTTTCTCTGCTACCAGGAGGTATCAGG
The DNA here is from genome assembly GCF_000747805.2 of Chaetura pelagica. NCBI lineage: Eukaryota > Metazoa > Chordata > Aves > Apodiformes > Apodidae > Chaetura > Chaetura pelagica. The sequence continues at coordinate 255,235 of NW_009952561.1, read as the reverse complement.
AGATGTTGCCATAACCCCTGAGCTCCTGTGGAGCTTCTCAGCCCTGACAGGTGATCAGTTCAGTGTATGGAGAAGAAGAGACTTTTATTTCTTTTCCACTGTAAGTTTAGGCTTTGTCATTGCCCTGGGTTGGGCTGATGGGCCCTTGCTTGGCTTCATCAGCTGGAACAGCCCATGGGCCAAAGGAGCTTTCAGTGATGGAGAAGGATGGGGCAGTTTGTTCTCCTCACTAATTGATCCTGGAGCTATTAATGGATGCAGATGTATTTGTTCACTCTGCTCTGGTGAATCATTCCCTGTGGCCACAGGCTGAGGCATCTGATGAACAGGAGGCAGATCCTGTGGCTTGGTTTTGCTTCTGCCATCACTCATTGATCCTCCATCCTGGTGGTTTGCTCCAGCTCTCAGCCAGCTGCTGGAGCTTTTGTGGTCAGAAAGCTCATTTTTGCAATGTAGGTTGATTTTCATGTTAGGATTAACCTTTAGTAGCTGTTTCTGCAGGCTGGAGGGGCTTTGAGGAGAGCTGTGCAGGCTGGGGCTCCTTTCCCTGGGAACAGCTGCTCTCCTGGACCTGGATCCCTCCTGTATCCCCCCAGCACAGGCACCAACCAGCCCCTGCAGACTCTTCTGGTTCATTTGTTGCTGAGATTCTTGCTGGGGGGTGAGAAAAACAGGTTTCTTTCTGTATCTTTTTACCCAATGGCTTCTGAAACTTCTAGGAGGGAGGTGAAGGGCAGTGAGTGCTGAGGAGCAGAGGTGATGCTGGGGGCTGGGAGGGGGGATTTCTGCTCAGCTCAGTACTCTTGGGATGACCAGGAGCACTGGGGTTCCCTCTGCCCCCCCCCCAAACTGCCTTTTAGCAGCTCTTTTCTGGCAGCTTCTCCTTTGCAACTTGGCCCAGGGGGGCTTTGGTGTCTCCTGGGGGTGTCCAGGCACTGCCCCAGGGTGCTCAGGGACAGCAGGGGTAGGTTGTGAGGACACTTTGCCACCTCCTGCTGCAAATCAATCTTAGATAACGTGGGTTCCCCCCCCCCTTGATTATGGTAATGACATAATTGCTGTCCTGGCAATTCCTAGGCACAAATAGCACTAAATCCCCATCCCCTGGGATGGGAACTGCACTAATATTATTAACACCCTGTGTTCATAAAACGATTTTCAGCATCTCAGAGCTCTCAGCACACATTAATTTAGCCTCCTGACCTTCCACTGGGAGAGCTGCCAGTGTGAGTTACACTTTGCAGCAGGGCAGGGATGGGGGGAGCTTGGAAAAGGAGGCCCAAGGTCTCTGCTTGTTCCCCCCAGCCCTGGGGCAGGATGAGGGCACTGGGGCTGCTGGCAGATGCACTGGTGAGTGTGAACAGGGTTTGACTCTTCCTGGAGGGGAGGACTCTCCTCCAGAGCACTCAGTGAATCATTTGCAGAGCCAAAAATAGAGCCCCAAGACTCCTCAGCCTCCTGGACTCTGCTCACCAGGCACCTTCCCCAGGGCTGTGTTTACACCCCGGGTGAAAGAGGAGGGTGGGAATGATTTTTAGGAAGCAAGAATCACACAGAATCGTTCTGGAAAAGTCCTTGAAGGTCAAGTCCAACCATAAGCTGACTCTGTCAACCATGAAGGCAACTCTAGCAAGTCCATCCCTGTGTCCCTCAGCACCACATCCCAGGGATGGGGGTTCAACCACCTCCCTGGGCAGCCTGTGCCAGGGTCTCTTCACCCTTGCAGGGAAGAAATTTCTTCTAATATCTCATCTAAACCTCCCCTGGTGCAACTTGAGCCTGTTTTGATTTGCAGGGCTGTCCTGGTTTGGTCCTGGCATGGCTTTGGTAGCAGGGGTGGCTCCTGTGAGAAGCTACTAAAAGCTCCCCCAGCTCAGGTGGCCAAGGTTGGGTTGTTGGGCAATAGATGTGTGTGAAAGAACTGAGATATAAGACCTGAGCAGAGCAAGTAGGGGAGAAAGAGCTGAGCTGGAGAGGTGAGGGCAGTACCTGGGTGAAGATCCTGAGGTTGGTGAAGAAGGTGCCTGAGTAGAAGTTCCCCTGCAGCCCAGGGTGAGGTGGTGTCTGTTCCCCTTGCATTGGTGGAGGAACGTGGTGGAACAGTCCCTGAAGGCACCAGGATGGGCAAACATGGATTTGCAGCCTGTGGACTTGGACCTGTGGAGGACCCTGTGCCAGGGGAGGTGCCTGTTCCTGAAGCTGTGACTCTGGGAATCCTGTGTTGGTGGGAAGGAGGAGGCTCATGGAGGTTCTGCCATGGGAGGGACCCTGTGGGGAGAAGGATTGTGAAGGATCCTGCTCCTTGAGGAGGAAGGAACAGCAGGAAACACCAGGCTCACTCTAAACCCCATCCCCTGTCCCCCTCTGTGGGGGGAGAGAAATGAGGGGCAGAGTGATTTGGGCCCTGGAAGGAGGGGTGGGGTGAGGTGTTGAGGCTCTGCTCTTGGTGCTGTGTCCTGTGTGTGTTGGATTGGTGGGAAAACAGGTTATTTTTCCTCCCCAAGTTGAGTCTGTTTTGCCTGTGACCTTAATGAGTGAAGAACCTTCCCTGTCTTGACCCAGGAGCTTCTGGTTGGGTTTGTCCTCCTGTTCCCAGGGGGTGTGGGTGAGTGAGCAGCCCTGGGGCTGCTGCTTTGTCATGTCAGGTCCCAACCATGACAAGGGCACAAAGGCTGGGGAGGTGGAGAAGGGAAGGAAAAGGCCTGAGCTTCACTCTTCTGCTCCTTGAGATGATTTTGGAAGGATCTGGGGCTCCCTGCAGGGCAGGTCCCTTTTCCCTCTGCTCCCAGAGCACAATCCTTGTCCTGCAGGGGAATCTCAGCCCCACAGGGTGACCCTCCCCTTCAGGGACTGGTGTTTGCAGGCAACACCTCTTGCTGGCGAGATCTCCTTCAAGAGCTTAAATCCTGAGCCACAGACCCTGAGCTATCAGAGGAATGCAAGAAGCCAAGTGATTCTCAGGAGTTTTGTGCTGGTTTTCTTTATTTTAAATGACCATCTTCAGCCACGTTTTAATTTGAGGCATCAAAGGCAAGTGCCAGTCTGGTCTGTACCTGTGGTTGAAAGTCTGTCTGTCATCTCTGTTCCTTTTTTTGGGGACAAACTCCCCCTCTCTGCTTTGTTCTGGGGCAACATTTTGTTCCCTGCATTAATTTCTTGTCTAAAATTAAAAAGAAGAAGTAAAAAAAAAAAAAATCCCAGAGATTTGGCACAAGACAGAAGGGGAAAAATGCTGTTTAGTGGATTAAAAGGAAAATAAGTCCTTTCTTTCAAATAAATTACAAAGCACTTTTGCTGCTTTGTACCTGAGAACCTGCAGGAAAAGAGCAGTTTATTTTTAGTGCCAGATTGGATGGAGAGATGAAATGACTGAGGCTTCTTCAAAAGCCACCAGCAACGAAGCCCAGGCAGGGAAGGGAGGCTGCAAAGTGTCATTACTGTTGGTATTTTGGTATGTTTTTTTTGGTCCAGAGTGGTTTGACATTCAGCTGCTTTTGTTCTTAGTCCTGGTCAGAGAGCGAGAGCATCGCTGGGCTGGGGGGGCTGAATGAAGGGGAGGGTCAGATTCATACCCAGAGACTGGTGCTGAGCAGCTCCCTCTGCCCTGCTCCATCCCTGTGCCTGCTGTGGTGTCACAGTGTCCCCAGAGCTGGGGACCTGCTTGGCTTTCCCTGCCCCCTCCATCCTCCCAGCAGCTCCTCTGGGATGAGGTGCCTCAACCAGCCCAGGTTGGACTCTGAGGTGCTGATGCTGAACATCCTCCTGGGGCTTTCACAGGGGCAGGGTTAAGGCCTTTGGGTACTTGTTTCTCTCTCTGCTTCCCAGGGAGGAGGGAAGTCCTCAGGGATCTGTGTGCTGGGGGCTTCCCCAGCCTCCCAGCTCTTGAAGAGGGGGAGCAGCAGTGGAGGGACAAGACATTCAGGTGGAGCATTGACAGGGGAACATCTCCCTGCTGAGGAAAGGCTGAGGGAGCTGGGGCTGGTGGGCCTGGAGAAGAGGAGACTGAGGGGCCACCTCATCCATGGGCACAAATCTGTTCAGGGCAGTGTCAGGAGGACAGAGCCAGGCTTTGTGCAGTGATGTCCAGTGACAGGACAAGGGGCAGTGGGTGCAAACTGGAGCCCAGGAGGTTCCATGGGAATCTCAGGAAGAACTTCTTTGCTGTGAGGGTGACAGAGCCCTGGGCCAGGCTGCCCAGAGAGGCTGTGGAGTCTCCTTCTCTGGAGACATTCCAACCCCCCTGGATCCTTTGTGATGTGCTCTGGGTGCCCCTGCTCTGGCAGGGGGGTTGGGCTGGGGGATCTTTCCAGCTCCTTTCCAACCCCTGGGGTTCTGTGAGGGCTGTCATGGTGCTTGGAGCTGCCTCCATCCATCCCTCCCTCCGTGCCAGGCTGGAATTAGCCCCGTGTTCCCACGTGCTGCCCCCCCTGAGCTCTGAGCCACCTTCTGCTCCAAGGAGCTTTTCCCTTTTCTCCCTTCCCCCTTTCTTCCTCCTGCCACATCAATGAGCTTTCACTTTCATCATGGAACCATGAAGGCCCAATTATGTTAAATTACAGGTGTGAGAGGCCCAGTGTCTGATGTCCCTTTGGCTGATCCCAGATGCTCTTTCCCCTCCCTCCCCATTCAGTGACAAAAAGCCACTTTCATCAAAGCACCCAGGGCAATTTTGGCAAGAAATAGGATTGTATCAGAAGTGGGCAGGTCCCTAGAGTGAACCCCAGTGGCTGCCACGTGCTGCCAGGCCCTTTGGGCCTCTGAACTGTTGGGAAGGAGGGAAGGAGTCAGCATCACTCATGGGCTGTGCTTAAAATGCAGCTGGGGATGTTGGTGCTGGCACAGGGTGCAATTTTGTCCCTGCTTTTAAGCTGCTTTTCTGTCCCAGCAGAGCTCCTTGTGTGGAGCATTTCTGTGGGTATATCTTAGTGTGTTCAAGGCAACAATTAAAGCACCAGTGGTGGTCATTAATGTGTTTATTTTTAATACTTGGTAGAAATGTGTTGAGTCTCTTCCTGGGATTTAAACTGCTGGTGAAAGGTTTCACTGCCAGAAAAAAGATACATGGAATATCTGGACTTCTTTCAGTGTTGAATTCCTGTTGGAAAAAGGTCACTTAATTACTAGTAGCTCTAATATGTTGGTCTCCTTCCTACAAAGTAAACCTGCTGGGGGCACTTGCTGCTCAGCAGAGCCTGGTTTTATTGCAGGACACACACTGTTTTTTGCTCACTCCCAAACTCTGAAAATCTGGAATTGCATCTCCTGGGCTGGGGATGCCCATCCCATGGGGAGGGCTGCAGGTTCTCTGCTCCTCTTGCCATGTAGTAGCAGGATGAGTGCAGGGAGCTGAGCTGGGACCCTCAGTAGGGGCTGGACCTGCAGCACCAGGAACTTTGACTGGTCCTTAAAGCTCCTGTGGAGGCTCTGAGCAAGGTCTCAGCTTGGGTTTCCTGGGTTTGTGCCTCTTTCCAGGAAATCCTGGGGTTGAGGTGTCAGTTAAGCTCATGCACATCCAGGGTTCAGCTTCTCCCCTTGTGTCTTTGTCCTGGTGAGGTTCCTCCTGGCTCCCCTGCCCAGTCCCCCCAGGCTGCCCAGTCCCCCCGGGCTGCCCACTCTCCACAGCTGTGTCTCTATTTCACAAGTGTTTGGGGGGATTACTAAAGTATGAATTGACACCAGGCTGTGCTTAAATATGCTCTAGGAAGGGGGGGGGGGGGGGGGGGAAGGAATAAAAGCATTCAAATCCCTCCTGTATCACTACACCTCTGCTTCAACCTCTCTTCTTTCATGTCTTGGCTGATTTGTTTTGATCACTCCCAGCCTGTGCTGCTGAAGTTTGTTTGAATCCTGTTCATGGGGAATGAATGGAAATCAGGATCCACTAATGAGCTGGAGAGCAGATGGTGGGAGAGCAGGGTGGCACTGGGAGGGGCTGTGATTCCCAGGGGACCAGGCAGAGGTGGAGGATGCTGTGGTGAGCCCCAAAATGCCACCACCCCAAAGCCATTCCAAGGGGACCTTCCTCTGGCTCTTGCAAATAAGAGCAGGGCCAAGGCTGAGCAGAGGCTGAGATAAGAGGTTTGGAAAACCCCTTCTTTCCCTCCTTGCAACATCTTTTTGGGGGGGGAGAAAAAATTAGGGTATTTAGTGTATTAATATATAATGGGGTTGTTTCTTTTAATAGCAAGATTCTGGTGGAAGACTGGTGGGAATAAAAGCTGTGTAAGTACTGAGTGAGGGTTCCAGGTGGGGCCAAGCAATTCTTGTTGTTCCTTTTGTTGTACCAAAGCTCAGGCTAATTCCCAGGGAGGTCTGGTGGGGCTGATGTGCTGTTCCCACACACACACAGGGAGCCCCAAGTCTTCCAGGCAAGGAAAAAGAAAACTCACCTGTTTTACAGAGAAGTCAGAGCCTGACTTGGAGTGTATTTGATTGGATTATTTCTTTTTATCCCAAGGACACTGTCCAAAGTCAAATAGGCAGGAATTAGACTCACATTTTTCTCAGTCCAGTATTTCCAATCTAGACACATATTTACCCTTGTTTTTAGGGTTTTCCCCCTTTCTATTCTAAATAATTGCCTGGTTGCATGACTGTCAAAGACACCCCAGTGGAAGAAAAACTCTGATTGACATGAACTTCAAACTCTGAGCCACCTTTTCCCAATGTTTAATGCAGGGAGAAAGATAAAAACCAACCCAGGGCACCTGCTGAAAAGCATCTTCTGGGCTTGCCCAGCCTGACTTGCTCTCCTCCTGTCCCAGAGTTGGGTTTTGTCATGGCAGGTGTTTTCCATTTCTCACCAGCTTGTTGTGATTGTTCTGAGAAGCTTTGATGCCAAAATGGCAGGGGAAACTCAATTTTCCCCAGGAAAATGAACAAACTGCATTCAGGGCTCGTGCAACCTGGTTCTGAAAGCTGGGGCAGGACCTGAGTGCAGCTGGGAAGGAAGAGATAATTTAAGGCTGGGGTCCTCTCCCATGGGTCAGGTTTTCAATATTTGCTGGGCAGGAAGGAATTATTGTGGTTAAAAAAGCTCAGTCTGGTGCTGGAGGAGCCTTCCCAGCACCTGGGGGTGTCTGTAACCCCCTGGGGAGGGGTGGGGGGGTCCATCAGCAGACACAACCAGCTCAGACACAACCAGTTCAGCTCAAGGAAATGGTTTTTGGTGGCTTTCCCTCCTGAGATCTCCACGTCCACCTTGTCCTTTCCCTGAGGATCTTAGAGCAAAGCTGTTACAGGACTTCTTATGATTCCATTTTTTTGGGTTCCTAATGGGCAGCCCAGCCCTCCCTGCAGGTCCTGGGGGGGTGCAGCCCCCCTGGAGGCTTTGCAGCAGTCCTGTGCTGCTTGGGTGGCTCTGCCCTGAGGATGTTGCCTGGCTCTGACCCTTCCCTTTTGCACAGGGAGGGGGGGAAGGTGCAGAAAGCCCTGGGCTGTGGGGATGGCGGGTTGACCTCTCATCTCCTCAGCTTTCCTCTTTGAAGTGGCTGCAATTCGTTCTCAGCTTTCAGACCTTCTGGGGTCACAGCTCGTTCTCTGCACTGAGCAACCAGGCTGGCCCTGTGGCCCTGACACTCGGATTTAATAAAGAGATATTTAGCTCTGCCCTGCTTGCAACCCTCACACAAAGGCAGGGATCTCCATGGCAGCTGGGAAGTCTCACACTGGTCAAGAGGCAATTTTCTGATTAAACAGTTTTGCATGGTGTCTGGCAAGGTCTTTTATGTGCTCATTTAATCTCTTGATCCTGCAAAGAAGTAGGAAAGAAAGGCTGGGAAGTGATGGCCAAGCTGAGCCCCTGGCTGCCTGGCCTTCCCTCCCAACCATCAAAGATAACAAGAATTACTGCTGTTCCCTGCAGCTGGTCCCTGCAGCTCCCTGGTCTTTCCTTCCCTCATTTCCACTTGTAAAACAGGGTGTAAAATTCTTCTGAGCTCCAACATGCTTTGTGCTGCTTCTGCTGGGGGTGCTGCCCAAGCCCTAGGGCATCACCCCACAGCTCTGGGCTTGGACTTCAGGGCCAGGTTGTTCCTTGCTGGTGGAAATGGTGTTTTCCCCCCTTTAAAGCACTGGGAGAGCTGCTGATGTGCTGGGCTTGGGGTTTGTGGCTGTGCCTGCAGGGATCTGATGCACAGGGAGAAGGGGAAGTGCATCAGGTGGGGCCTGGTAGAACTTGTCCTGGCTGTGCCAGAAGGAAAAACTAGGCAAGTTGAAGGATTAATTGGAGAGTGTGTAGAGATTCTAGGCTGAAGGTGCAGGTGTAAATCACCCTGACTGTTCTCCAGGTGCTCAGGGACATGGGGTTTGCTGGATGCAGTGGCAGCCTGGGTTTAGGGGTGTCACATCCAGGTGGGTCTGCAGAGCATCCCCAGGCTGGTCCAGACTCTGTGCTGGACAGGAGTGATTGGGGCTGTACCTGATGCTGTTCATCTTCCTTTCTCCCAGTCAAAACCCTGATGTGAGGTGCCTGAGTGACACCAGGCAGTGCAGGGTGATGCTGTGAGAGGCTCTGAGCTCAGTAATTGGATGTAATGACTCCAATTAGAACCAATCACCCAGAGGCAGGGCAGGGGCTGGGACTGGCTGTGGAAACAGAGCCTGGCTTGGGAACTCTGCCTCAGCTGGCTTTGGGAAACCCAGGTGGGAAAAAGCTTCATGGAATTGGCTGTTGTGCAGTAGTGACCAAGGGATGTGCCTTGGCCTTCCCCTGTCCCTTGCACAGGGTCCCCACAGTTGTCACCCAGCACTGTCACCTCTGTGACACTGTCACTGCTGCTTCCCCTCCCAGCCCAAACGTGGGAATTGCTGCTGCTCTGACTCCTTCCCTTCTGCCAGGGACAGGCAGGAGCAGCACAGGCTGCTCTGGGAACAGTCCCATTTCAGAAATAACTCGTGTCTGGTTTGCTTTTCTGTTCCTCCCACTCTGTGCTGGGGCAGCCCAGGAAGCCTCTCTGCAAGGACAGGGCTCCTTTCTTAACCTTCTGGCCCAAGAGGTGGCAGGCAGTGGGTTTTGGGGAGCACCCAAAAATTGCTCCCTTGTTCCCAGCCCTGCAGTGCTCAGAGAGCATGAGGGATGGGTTTGGGGAGGGATGGATGGGTTTGGGGAGGGATGGATGGGTTTGAGGAGGGATGGGTGGGTTTGAGGAGGGATGGACGGGTTTGGGGAGGGATGGACGGGTTTGGGGAGGGATGGGTGGGTTTGGGGAGGGATGGACGGGTTTGGGGAGGGATGGACGGGTTTGGGGAGGGATGAGTGGGTTTGGGGAGGGATGGACAAACCCAGCAGTTCTGCTGCTCCCTCCCAGCACCCAGTTCCATGTTCCTGCTGCACTGGGCTGGGGAGGCTGCCCAGGCCAGGGCTGGGGCTGAGGCACAACTGCTACTCTCCATTAAGTTCTCCAAACACTCAATTAATTCAGATTTTGCCAGACAGCTATTTTTGTTTGTTAAATTAAAACCAGCTGGTTATTGAAAGAAACATATTTATTGGGAATTAGCAGCCATGTGCTGGATGGGTATTTACTACCCTGTTGTCAAAGCTCAGAGAATCTGTGTTTAATCATATATTTTTTTTTTCCTTTCAATTAACACAGGGGGGAAAAAACCATCCCATTAATCCCACATTAAGTACACATGTGGCAAACTTTAATTGTGAATACTGCTGGCACTGCTGGTGTGTTACAGCTGGGTCTGGCTCTGGGGAAGCTGGTCTGGGATAGGGATGTGCCAGCTCTGACCTGGACATGGCCAGGGGGGTCCAGCACCCCCAGAGCCTCAGCTTTGCCCCCTCCAAGCTCATCCCAGCACTTTGGGGCTCAGCAGGAGGCACTGAGCTCTGGGCAAAGGCAACTTGCTCCTTTCCTCCAGGTTAAAGAACATTTTGAATAGGTCAGTGGTGAGAAGCAAATGTCATTAATTGGATCTTGTGGGGATAGGAAGGAAGGGCCAGGAATGACTGGGAGCTGGGTGGCTGCAGGAGCTCCCTCCTGGTCCATCCTGCCTTTCCTCCTCACCTTGCTTTCCCAAACCCCTGCCCATCACCAGCAGCCTGTGCCTGGCTCTTCCCAGCCCTGAGAAGAACTGCAGGATTCCGAGTGGGTGGGATCTGATCCCTTCCCCTGGATCCCCTATGATACCTTCCCCACCCTGTGATACCTTCCACTGGGGTGTGGGGAGGCAGCATCTCAGCCCTGCATCCCACGGGTGCTCAGGTGTTGGGTCTCCCCTCCCTGCTGACAAGTGATACAAGAAGAAACAGCCTCAAGTGTCACCAGGGGAGGTTTAGGCTGGATACCAGGAATGGTTTCTCCACCCAAGGGGTTGCCCAGGCTGCCCAGGTGGAGTCCCCAGAGTGTTTCTGCAGCGGGGAGGGGTATGTGCAGCACTGGGAGAGGAATGTTGTGTGTATGTGGATCACACTGGGACAGTGAGGGACACAATGGCCAAGTTATGGGAGGGACTGGAAAACCAGAGAAGGGAACGAGAGGCACAACAAAGCTGGTTTCCATCATGGTTTGACCACTCACCATGGCTAACCACCCTGGTATCTACCCTGACAGGGCTGATCATAACCATCATGGTATTTTTGATGTTTGGACCCTGTGTATTGAACAAGCTTGTGTTGTGTGTCAAAAACTGGCTGGGGAAGGTGAACATGATGGTGGTAAAACACCAACAATTGCTTTAAGAATGTCTTTGCTCAGGTTCTTCTTCAACTATCCTCAGCCCTATCCTGTTACCCTCTAACTACCTCTTATGTTTTCTATGGAATTTTGAGAGAAACACTAATGTTGTGATGAAGGCAACAGGGTGTTGGGTCTCCCCTCCCTGCTAACAAGTGATACAAGAAGAAATAGCCTCAAGTGTCACCAGGGGAGGCTTAGGCTGGATATCAGGAATGGTTTCTCCACCCAGGGGGTGGCCCAGGTGGAGTCCCCAGCCCTGGAGGTGTTTAAAAGCCACTCAGCTGTGGTGCTGGGGACACGGTCAGTGGGGGCCTGGGCAGGGCTGGGGGAGCAGCTGCACTGGGTCACCTGAAAGGTCTTTTCCAACCTAAAGGTCTGGGTGCTTCTCTGCTCTGCTGTGGTGCCTGGAGCAGCTCTGGGCTGGGCTCCTGATGTGGCCTCAGCTCCCTGGGGGGGTCTCTGCCCTCGCTCCTCATCAGAACAGGCTGTAGTAGGGGGGGTTTGGCACCCAGACCCCTCGAAACCATTCTATGATTCTATGAAACCAGCCCTCGGTGCCCCGGGGGAGGGAGATTTCTGCTTCCCTGGCTGGAACTGAAGGGTTTTCAGGCTGGAGGTGCCTGTCAGGTCCCTGCTCCCTCTGCCCTTTGCCACCCTCCCCCTCGCGGGAAGGAGGGGAGCAGGGAGATGTTTGAGCAGGGAGATGCTTGTGCAGGGAGATGTTTGTGCAGGGAGATGTTTGTGCAGGGAGATGTTTGTGCAGGGAGATGTTTGTGCAGGGAGATGTTTGTGCAGGGAGATGTTTGTGCAGGGAGATGTTTGTGCAGGGAGATGTTTGTGCAGGGAGATGTTTGTGCAGGGAGATGTTTGTGCAGGGAGATGTTTGTGCAGGGAGATGTTTGTGCAGGGAGATGTTTGTGCAGGGAGATGTTTGTGCAGGGAGATGTTTGTGCAGGGAGATGTTTGTGCAGGGAGATGTTTGTGCAGGGAGATGTTTGTGCAGGGAGATGTTTGTGCAGGGAGATGTTTGTGCAGGGAGATGTTTGTGCAGGGAGATGTTTGAGCAGGGAGATG